>NC_083850.1:4485085-4623094 GCF_015708825.2 Lethenteron reissneri | reverse complement strand
GCCGCCCCGAGTTCTTTTCATTAGCGGATTGCGCTCTGATGGGGAAAGGTCCTCGTTATGAATCGTTTGCAATTTATATTACTTTTAAACCCAACGCGCCAACAATCGATTACTTAAATGTTCACTGTACAAATAGTCATTAAGCTGGGTCAGCGTACTGCCAGTCTATAATGTAGACTGTAGCCTGCTTATTAAACTCGGTGAGCGTACTGCCACTCTATCATGTACACTCTAGCCTGCTTATGAAGCTGAGTGCGTGTACTGCCAGTCTATAATGTGGACTGTAGCCTGGTTATTATAATCGATTCTTTATATGTTCTTTGTACAAATAGTCATTAAGCTGGTTGAGCGACCCCAGTTCCATTCCAACTCACGCCCACCACCGCTGACGATTATTTGAAACGGACCTGGGCCTCCCCTAGGTCGACTCAGCCTCAAACGCGTAACTGCTGTCGTGTGTGAACATCGTCACTGGGGAGACAAAGGCGGCCGGCCATCGTGGATCCAAGTCCCGGGCGAAGCCGGGTCACGTGTATGTGTGTATGTGTTTATGTGTATGTCTGTGTGTCTCTATGTATGTGTGTATGTATGTGTGTGTATGTGTTTGTGTGTATGTGTGTGTGTATGTATGTCGGTTTTTTGTATGTCTTTATGTGTATGTCTGCGTGTCTGTATGTATGTGTGTATGTACGTGTGTGCATGTGTTTGTGTGCATGTATGTGTGTGTGTATGTATGTGTGTGTATGTGTTTCTGTGTATGTATGCGTGTGTACGTATGTGTGTTATGTGTGTGTCTGTGTGTCTGCATGTATGTGTGTGTGTATTGTGTATGTGTTTGTGTGTATGTGTTTGTCTCTGTGTATGTATGTGTGTATGTATGTGTGTATGTGTTTGTGTGTATGTCTGTGTGTGTATGTATGTGGGTTTTTTTGTATGTGTTTATGTCTATGTCTGTGTGTCTGTATGTATGTGTGTATGTGTTTGTGTGTATGTCTGTGTGTGTATGTATGTGGGTTTTTTGTATGTGTTTATGTCTATGTCTGTGTGTCTGTATGTATGTGTGTATGTACGTGTGTGTATGTGTTTGTGTGTATGTATGTGTGTGTATGTATGTGTGTGTATGTGTTTCTGTGTATGTATGTGTGTGTATGTATGTGTGTTATGTGTGTCTCTGTGTGTCTGCATGTATGTCTGTGTGTATTGTGTATGTGTGTGTTTGTGTGTATGTGTATGTCTGTGTGTATGTATGTGTGTGTATGTGTGTGTATGTGTTTGTGTGTATGTGTGTGTATGTATGTGTGTGTATGTGTTTGTATGTGTTTGTGTGTTTACGCTCGCATTACACAAATGTCTTGCAGGTCTAAGGCGTTCCTCGCGCAGCATTGCCGCTTTATTATTTCAGTCGTTTACTGCCGTGCGCACCCTGAAAGTCGTGTGTGTCTGCAGAAAGCGCGTGTATGTGTACCTATGGACGCGCGCGCGTGTGTTGTGTAGGGGGAACGGTAGTGTAGTGCTTAGCGTGCTGTCTGTGTCTGTGTGTCTGTGTGTGTGTCTGTGTGTGTGTCTGTGTGTGGTGTGTGGGGAGCGGTAGTGTAGTGCTTAGCGTGCTGTCTGTGTGTCTGTGTGTGTGTGTGTCTGTCTGTGTCTGTCTGTGTGTGTCTGCGTGTGTCTGTGTGTGTGTCTGTGTGTGTGTCTGTGTGTGTGTCTGTGCGTGTGGGGTGTGTGAGGAGCGGTGGGTGTAGTGCTTAACGCTACGCTGCGCTACCAACCCGGCGAACCGAGTTCGATTCCCGCTCACGGCCACCACCGGTGACGATTATTTGAACCTCCCCTAGGTCGACTCAGCCTTAAACGAGTAACTGGTGTGGCGTATTAACATCGGCACTGGGGAGACAAAGGCGGCCGGGCGTGGTGGATCCAAGTCCCGGGCGAAGCCGGGTCATGTGTATGTGTGTATATGTTTGTGTATGTCTGTGTGTCTGTATGCATGTGTGTATGTATGTGTGTGTATGTGTTTGTGTGTATGTGTGTGTGTATGTATGTGGGTTTTTTTGTATGTGTTTATGTGTATGTCTGCGTGTCTGTATGTATGTGTGTATGTACGTCTGTGGATGTGTTTATGTGTATGTATGTGTGTGTCTATGTATTGTGTGTATGTGTTTCTGTGTATGTATCTGTGTGTATGTATGTGTGTTATGTGTCTGTCTGTGTGTCTGCATGTATGTGTGTGTGTATTGTCTATGTTTTTGTGTGTATGTATGTGTGTGTTTGTGTGTATGTGTATGTCTGTGTGTATGTATGTGTGTGTATGTGTGTGTATGTGTTTGTGTGTATGTGTGTGTATGTATGTGTGTGTATGTGTTTGTATGTGTTTGTGTGTTTACGCTCGCATTACACAAATGTGTTGCAGGTCTAAGGCGTTCCTCGCCCAGCATTGCCGCTTTCTTTTTTCAGTCGTTTACTGCCGTACGCACCCTGACAGTCGTGTGTGTCTGCAGCAAACGCGTGTATGTGTACCTATGGACGCGCGCGCGTGTGTTGTGTAGGGGGAACGGTAGTGTAGTGCTTAGCGTGCTGTCTGTGTCTGTGTGTGTGTGTCTGTGTGTGTGTGTCTGTGTGTGTGCGTGTGTGGTGTGTGGGGAGCGGTAGTGTAGTGGTTAGCGTGCTGTCTGTGTGTCTGTGTGTGTGTGTCTGTGTGTGTCTGCGTGTGTCTGTGTGTGTGTCTGTGTGTGTGTCTGTGCGTGTGTGGTGTGTGAGGAGCCGTGGGTGTAGTGGTTAACGCTACGCTGCGCTACAAACCCGGCGAACCGAGTTCCATTCCCGCTCACGGCCACCACCGGTGACGATTATTTGAACCTCCCCTAGGTCGACTCAGCCTCAAACGAGTAACTGGTCTGGCGTATTAACATCGGCACTGGGGAGACAAAGGCGGCCGGGCGTGGTGGATCCAAGTCCCGGGCGAAGCCGGGTCATGTGTATGTGTGTATATGTTTGTGTATGTCTGTGTGTCTGTATGCATGTGTGTATGTATGTGTGTGTTTGTGTTTGTGTGTATGTGTGTGTGTATGTATGTGGGTTTTTTTGTATGTGTTTATGTGTATGTCTGCGTGTCTGTATGTATGTATGTGTGTATGTACGTCTGTGGATGTGTTTATGTGTATGTATGTGTGTGTCTATGTATTGTGTGTATGTGTTTCTGTGTATGTATCTGTGTGTATGTATGTGTGTTATGTGTCTGTCTGTGTGTCTGCATGTATGTGTGTGTGTATTGTCTATGTTTTTGTGTGTATGTATGTGTGTGTTTGTGTGTATGTGTATGTCTGTGTGTATGTATGTGTGTGTATGTGTGTGTATGTGTTTGTGTGTATGTGTGTGTATGTGTGTGTGTATGTGTTTGTATGTGTTTGTGTGTTTACGCTCGCATTACACAAATGTGTTGCAGGTCTAAGGCGTTCCTCGCGCAGCATTGCCGCTTTCTTTTTTCAGTCGTTTACTGCCGTACGCACCCTGACAGTCGTGTGTGTCTGCAGCAAGCGCGTGTATGTGTAGGGGTTATTACGGGAGGAACAGCGGACAACAAACACAGGGCTGTCGGCACTCACATACACGGGTGGTCACACCGACGTCCGCATCAGTTATTGCCCACGCCCCCAGCCCTTGGAGGCGATCCCTATAAAAGGTGGAACCCAAAGAGCTCGAGTTCAGTTCGACACGAAGCTGACCAGTGAAGATCCAAGACTCGGAGATTAGGCCCTGGGACTCCCCGGTCTCGCCGTCCTTATAAGGGCCGAGCCGGGTAAGCCAGTGGCGCGGCCCAGGAGCTTCCAGACCGCTGCCCTTGTCAGGGCAAGGCTGGTTAGCTGGTGCCGAGATCTGTGCTTGCCAGGGCCAGATCAGTCAGCCTCCCGTAGCCCAGTAGAGGAGGACTGGGGGACAGGACAGAGGGCTTAGTACTAGGGTGGGTTTCCCATAGTACGGGTGAAGGGGCCGATACCCCTTCAACTATTGTATCTGTCCCGGAGTTAATAAACAGTGTGTCTCAACTTCGACATCGTCTCCTCCGCTACTTACTACATCTGGTGTTAGAAGTGGTCCAAGCATGGATACGAGACGGAAGACTCGTGCCCAAGACCCAGGAGAGGATGACGACGAGGGAGGGGCAGTGCAAGACATCGCCGCCGACGTACCTGCACAACTGCTGCCGGCTCCAACATCGGCGGGGTCGTCGGAGAGGGCCGGGACG
The DNA here is from genome assembly GCF_015708825.2 of Lethenteron reissneri. NCBI lineage: Eukaryota > Metazoa > Chordata > Hyperoartia > Petromyzontiformes > Petromyzontidae > Lethenteron > Lethenteron reissneri. The sequence goes on along the minus strand of NC_083850.1, from coordinate 4,618,851 downwards.
TCGACTGACGAGTTGGCGTTGGCTCACTCGCGGCTGGCGGAGCTCTTGTATGCAGCGGCCGCTATGCTGGAACAAATAACTCGCCTGGGGCCGGGAGGAGCGACGCGGCGGGAAGATGGACAACGCCCGCCAGAAACTCCCGCCTTTACAACAGCGGGGCGACTCGAAATTCCCGCCTCACAGACAGTAGGGGCGGAGGGGGGAGTCCCAGCTCGTCACGCGGGGGACGGTGCCCAGCCAGCAGCCGCCACGTCATCGGCGGAGGCGGGTAGCGGTGGCGGCCTGTCAGGGGTTGCGACGTCACCACCAGCGGACGCCAGCACCGACCAAGCCCCGACCAACACGTCACTGACGGCGCGACACCCATTAGAGTCCGCCATTGCTCATACTGTACGGGGACGCGCTACGGATGCTGCAAGAGGATCGGAGACGGAGCCGACATTCCAGCAACGTCTGCCGGCCCTGCAGGTATTTGTTGCAAGCGACGGCGATTGGGGGGGGTTCCAGCGCCGGTTCTTGGCCCACCAAGAGATGGCAGGCTGGTCGGACAACGAGGCGCTGTGTGCTCTCCCGGCGTTATTGGACGGCGACGCCCTGGGCACCCTCACTGCTGCACCCAAGTCGGCACGCTCCACCATTCAGTCGGCGCTGCAGCTGCTGGCCACCGTTTATGGGCCGCCTTCTGATTGTCGCCAGCTCTTCTATGAGCGGCAGAAGGGTGACAAGGAATCGCCACTCGCTTATCGCACGGCCCTGCTGTCATTGGCGAAAGACGCTTTCCCGCGCATGGATGAAGAGGGGATCGATGCGATGGTGGCTGAGAAAATTTTGCTGCTGGCTGACGATCTGGACTTCACCATCTTAGCGCAGGACGATGCGGATATGTCATCACTGCGGGCTGCAAGGCACATTCACGCCAATCTCATCTCCCAGCGGAGGAAGGCGAACAAAGCTGCTGCACGACACACCGTGGCGGCGACCTCTTCCGGAATGGAGGGAGCCTTCGCTGCGGATCGTTCTGCAGGATGGCGATCTGCCGAGCGTCCAGCTCGGGACGTCCCAAGCCACCGAGACCAGCCCAAGTCCTCTGGAACGCTCGTCGTCTGCTATAATTGTGGCCTCCGGGGTCACGTGGCGTCCGGATGCCGGGCTCCTCGACAGCGCGGTGCGAGACCTGGAGCTGCGGACGGCCCTCCTCACAAGCCTTCGCAACATCCTCGGGCAAGTCATGGCACCCCACATGTTCGGCCTGCACACACACCCACTTTCCTATCACATGGTCCGGCACACAATTCTCGGGAGTTGGGTGCTGGTGCGTCGGGTCGCGGCATGTCGGGGAGGGCGCTCCAACCGGGCCAATGGTCCGAGTTGGCTCACCGAGTTGTGGCTGCATCGGCGGGGTCGTCCGTTGTCGCGGGACATATTGACGGGGTGGAGGTACGGTTATTGGTCGATACGGGAGCTTCGGCAACTATCATTTCGGATTTGATTTATAATATTCTGCCCGTTCAGAGTCGCCCGTTGCTCCCTGTCGATATACCGTTTTACGCTGCAAATGGGGGCTCGTTGGGTATTATCGGTCAAATTCGAGCGCAAATTTCCATAGGGGACATTAAACTATCTGGGCCGGTGTTCGTCTCTTCCTCGCTGGCTATTCCGTGCCTGTTGGGGACAGACTTTTTGGCCAAATTGCCCATCAAAATTCTGATTGACCAGCAATGCATCGAGCTTCCATCAGGCCGACGTATGACGTTCCTACCTGCCACCCCTCCCGTGCGTGTTGCCTGTGCTACGGTACAGGCGCTTGTTGCTCGGACGGTGCGTGTACCCCCGGGGGCACAGATGTTGGTACCCCTGCGCTTGCGTCGTCCGTTCGATAAAGGGGTCTCTGACCGAGGCGTTATTTTGGGACCATCTAGAGCCGGGGTGAGTGGGCCAGATCTGGTAACGGCCCAGACTATTGTTAAAGGGGATGGGGACCCGTTTATCGCGGTCCTCAATGTCGGGACACGGACGGCAGTGGTTTCGCAAGGTACCGTGTTCGCACATGCGGTTCCGGTACCTGCGGAAACGCCGATCGTTGGCCAGGTGGCCACCGATTCTCATACGCGATTAGCCTCAGACGCTGACGAGGGTTGGCTGGATGCGTTGTGTGCTGAGTCACCTGACCTGTCCGACGCACAACGTGCTAAATTACGCGCCTTATTGCGAGAATTTTCCGACGTCTTTAGTAAACATAAATACGATATCGGATGTACCGAATTGATACGCCACCATATTGACACCGGTGACAACGCTCCTATCCGCCAGAATCCTTTTCGGTTAAGTCCCGCCGAAAAGGATCATGTCAAATCGGCTGTAGATGACATGTTGAAATCGGACGTAATTTCTCCCTCAACCAGCCCTTGGGGTGCACCCATAGTGTTGGTTAAAAAGCACGACGGGTCCCTAAGGTTCTGCGTTGATTTCCGGCGATTAAATAAGATCTCGGTGGCCGATGCTTATCCGCTTCCTCGAATGGACGAATCGCTGGATGCCCTCGCGGGATCGCGATTCTTTTCCACTTTGGATTTGCTCTCAGGATTTTGGCAACTTCCCTTGGACGACGAATCTAGACCCAAAACTGCTTTCCGAACGCCGCACGGCCTCTTCCAATTCAATCGCTTACCCATGGGATTACACTCTGCTCCCGCGACGTTCCAGCGCCTGATGGAATTGGTCCTCGCTGGCTTGCAATGGGAGGTGTGTTTGATTTACCTGGATGACGTTATCGTATTCAGTAAGACGTTCGAGGAACACCTTGATAGGCTTCGGGCCGTCTTTCTCAAGATGCGCGCTGCAAATTTGAAATTCAAGCCACAAAAGTGCCATTTGCTGCGCGAATCTGTTAAATATTTGGGTCACATCGTCGGCCGGTCAGGTATCTCAACCGATCCCGCCAAAACGCGTTGTGTCAGCTCCTGGCCTACCCCAACCTCGGTGGGGGAGGTTAGAAGCTTCATCGGCTTTGCTTCATATTACCGTCGGTTTGTTGCGGACTTTGCTTCCATCGCTAAGCCACTACATGCCTTGACGTCAAAAGGGGTCAAATTTCATTGGGGGCCGGTGGAGAACGCCGCTTTTGTCTCTCTTCGGGATGCCCTGGTGGGGGCCCCGCCGTTAAGCTACCCCGATTTTTCCATGCCGTTCGTGCTCGACACGGACGCAAGCAATACCGGGATTGGAGGCGTGCTGTCACAAATTGTGGGTGGCGTGGAGCGCGTTGTGGCTTATGGTAGTAGAGTACTGTCCCCGGCCGAGCAGCGGTACTGCGTCACCCGCCGCGAACTGTTGGCTATCGTGTTCTTTATCCAACAGTACCGGCCATATCTGTACGGCCGGCATTTCACCGTCCGTACAGATCATGCGGCATTGCAGTATGCCCTACGAATTAACCAGCCATCGGGGCAGTTGTCCCGATGGCTCGAGATCATGCAGGATTTCGATTTTGAAACAACTTACCGGAAGGGGATTCGCCACACCAATGCCGATGCCCTATCACGCCTGCCGATCGCCCCGGATTGCACTTGTTTCTTGGGTTCGGGCCGTTGCAAATCGGCAAGTGACGGTCAGGATCGGGTTCTTGCGGCCGCAGTTGATACTCCTTCGGACGCTGGTCCTATTTCGGAAGGTGGGAGTGATTCCCTACTTGGCTTGTCGAGTGCTGAGTGGGGCCGCCTCCAAATGGAGGATGCGACCCTCCTGGCACTACGACGTCGCGCGGAAGGATCGGGTCCAGGGAAGTCGGGCGTTGACTCATGGGGGTGGTGCCAGGGCGTACTCATGCATTGGGACGCGACAATCCGCCGTCACAGGCTGGTGGTGCCTTCCACGTTGAGGGGTAGGGCTGTATGGGCTGCTCATGAACGGCTCCTGCACCTGGGTACCCTCAAAACACTTGCCACGCTCCAGCTTAATTACTTTTGGCCGGGCATGGCAAGAGACGTGGACGATCTGCTGCGGTCCTGTACCCAGTGTGCACAACGGAAGCCGCCGGCGAAGGGAGCCAGTCCACCGCTCCAGTCCATTTCGGTCACCCGGGTTAACGAGCTGGTCGCCCTTGATATTTTGGGACCGTTTCCTTCCACGCCGAGGGGTAATAAGTACCTGCTGGTTGGCGTGGAATATTTCACGCGATGGCCTATGGCTTGGCCCCTCGCCAACCAGTCCGCAGCGGCCGTTGCGGAGGCTTTTGTTCAAGGCTACGTCCTCGACAAGGGCGCTCCGGAACGGTTGTTGACCGATCAGGGAAAGAATTTCACTAGTACCCTCTTACACGAGGTATGTGGCCTTCTGGGTACGAAGAAAGTTCGTACCTCGCCTTACCACCCACAGACGGATGGGATGGTGGAACGCTTGCATAGGACTCTTACGTCCATGCTATCCCACCAGGTATCTGAGTCCCAAAACGATTGGGATCTACGGATCGGGGGAGTCCTGGCGGCATACAGGATGGCTCCTCACGCGGCGACCGGTTTCTCGCCATTTTTGTTGATGTATGGTCGCGAGGTTGACCCGCCTGTCGCGACTCAGCTGGCGATTGCCGCGCCTCATGCTAAGTCGAAAATCGCCGACCATGTTAAATTCAACATCCTTCGCTTGGCGGAGGCACGGCAGGCGGCCATGCAAAACTCTGACTCCCGCCAGAAACAAAACGAGAGGTTGCGGTCGCGCCGGACTCACACGCACGAATGGCACCCGGGCGACCGAGCATGGTTGCACTGCCCCCAGGTGCCATTGGCCACCTCGGCTAAGTTGTTGCGACCATGGAGGGGCCCCGTTGAAATTGTGCAGGTTGTGCGGCCTCAATGTGTGCGCATTAAGTGGGGGAAGCGTCGGTGGTTTGTACACCCTTCACGGTTAAAGCCATTTTTTGCTCCGCACGCTTCCTCCCACGAAAATGGCCGAACATGTGGGGAGTCCTCTGACTCCGGGGGGGCGGGATCGATGCCAGCCTCTGATCCACTAATGACTGTCCCGTCTTCAGGAGCCCCAGGACTGAAGCCCTCTGGGCTGCCAGCCTCCCCCGTGGGGGGCGGCGCTGGCACGTCCGGGAAACCGGACGACCAGGCACCTGCTGATGCGACACCTGCCACCGACTCTACCAAGCCGGCCCCTTGTGACGGGCCCGCTGCACGGACTCGCGCCAAAACGCGCCGGTTGTTATGATTAGCTTTCCGCGCGTGTTCCGTTGCTGCGGAACCCGCTCATTGTATATATGTTTTTTTTGGTTGTATGTGTGTGTAATAACGATGACCACGCTATCTGCTTGTTGCTTGCTGTCCATGTAAGTGTGTGCGTGTGTTGGGAATGGACGGAGAGTCTGCTGTGGTTGCTGAGTTTCAAAGGGAGTGTGTGCGCTGCTGCGTGGAGTTGTCATCTTGATGGTATAGTTAATTATTAACGTGGGAGCGGCGGGTACCCTGTGCTGTACCATCTCGTGGGTTACCGTGCGCGATGGGCTTAATTGAAAAAAAAAAAGAGAAAAAAAAAAATGTTTTTTTTGGGCTGTATTGTGCTGCGAGGTGCGGTGTGCGATGCGGTCGTTGCATGACAGAGAATAATTGTGTTGTGGTTGCAAAGTTGCGACGGGATTGATGGTGTGTTGGTCGCCTGCAGATTTGCTTGCTATTGTGCTTCAATGTACGCGTGTGATCGCGATATGCTGATTGCATGTGCTGGTATACCGTTCTGTATATGTATTGCGGTTCTGCGTGAGGGTTTTTTTTTTTTTTGTTATATAGGGAACCATCGGTTGATGTTACGCTTGTTCTTGTTATTGTTACTGTTACGAGGCACACGTGTATTGACGGTGTTAATCTTTATTCTTGGGGGTTGAGGGATTGTTGCAGCCGGGACGGCTGCGAGCTGTACAGGGGGGGGGGGGTGATGTAGGGGTTATTACGGGAGGAACAGCGGACAACAAACACAGGGCTGTCGGCACTCACATACACGGGTGGTCACACCGACGTCCGCATCAGTTATTGCCCACGCCCCCAGCCCTTGGAGGCGATCCCTATAAAAGGTGGAACCCAAAGAGCTCGAGTTCAGTTCGACACGAAGCTGACCAGTGAAGATCCAAGACTCGGAGATTAGGCCCTGGGACTCCCCAGTCTCGCCGTCCTTATAAGGGCCGAGCCGGGTAAGCCAGTGGCGCGGCCCAGGAGCTTCCAGACCGCTGCCCTTGTCAGGGCAAGGCTGGTTAGCTGGTGCCGAGATCTGTGCTTGCCAGGGCCAGATCAGTCAGCCTCCCGTAGCCCAGTAGAGGAGGACTGGGGGACAGGACAGAGGGCTTAGTACTAGGGTGGGTTTCCCATAGTACGGGTGAAGGGGCCGATACCCCTTCAACTATTGTATCTGTCCCGGAGTTAATAAACAGTGTGTCTCAACTTCGACATCGTCTCCTCCGCTACTTACTACATATGTGTACCTATGGACGCGCGCGCGTGTGTTGTGTAGGGGGAACGGTAGTGTAGTGCTTAGCGTGCTGTCTGTGTCTGTGTGTGTGTCTGTGTGTGTGTGTCTGTCTGTGTGTGTCTGCGTGTGTCTGTGTGTGTGTCTGTGTGTGTGTCTGTGCGTGTGTGGTGTGTGAGGAGCCGTGGGTGTAGTGGTTAACGCTACGCTGCGCTACAAACCCGGCGAACCGAGTTCCATTCCCGCTCACGGCCACCACCGGTGACGATTATTTGAACCTCCCCTAGGTCGACTCAGCCTCAAACGAGTAACTGGTGTGGCGTATTAACATCGCCACTGGGGAGACAAAGGCGGCCGTGCGTGAGTGGTGAGGGAGGGACTCAGCCGCAAAACGAGTAGCTGGTGTGGCGTATTAACATCGCCACTGGGGAGACAAAGGCGGCCGGCCGTGGTGGATACAAGTCCCGGGCGAAGCCGGGTAGTACAGCTAGTAGGCTATAAAGAGTTAAAGAAGAGAAGGTGAGACAAAGGGTGGTGGTAGATTCACACCGAGAATAAGAAAGGGGGAGGAACGAGGTCCGGGGCTGTTTTGGTGGAATATCGGGTCGTGGCTGGTTGCTGTCTCGTCGTTGTCGTTGCTATATCGTGATTCCGGGGTCGTAAGCAGTGTTACAGGCTAAATAAAATAACCCTCTACAGTCTACAGAGTCTGGAGTCGTTACAATTGTAACGATTCATAATCGCACGCTCTCATAGTGGGTTTGTTCAGTTATTTATCTATTTCCATACTTGTATATTGCTATTCGATGCCATTGAGATGGAATATTCATCCATAAGTGGGCAACTTGATTCTAATACGATGATGGTGTGATTCTAATAATTTATGCGATTCTAAACCTGGCACCTCGCAGGCCACATTTTGGTCTTCTGATGCGTATTTTCATATAACGTAGATTTGAGCACAGTGTAATTCTGGTGCGACAAAAAACGTAATCAGATCCTGATCCTGCACCTTCCGTTTCACAGATCCTACCCTTGGTTCGCACGTCCATATTACATACATACATATTACATACAGACATAATACATACATACATACATATTACATACAGACACGTTACATACATACATGTTACATACATACATATTACATGCATATTACATACAGACATGTTACATACAGACATATTACATACATACATACATATTACATACGGACATATTACATACAGACATGTAACGTACTTACGAGCAAAGTATGATTCTAAGAGGACTACGGAGTGATTCTAATAATTCGAATGCGATTTCTCTCACTTCAATGTATGGTATTCTAATCTATAACACTAGTTTATAATGTTATTTTTTTGTGTTATAATGTCGAGCTCATAGGTTTTAATGTTCGAGTTCACAACATTAGATTTTACTATAAATGTAGTTTACAGTGGTATAGTTATAGCGTTACAATGTATAGCTATACCAGTTATATTGTTAGAGTTTATAATGTTAGAGCTTATAATGTGATAGTTTTTGGCCGTGCCCTGTCCTCGTGGGACCCCACACGGATTTGGAAATAATTGCAATGACCATGATTGGGCTGAGATTTGAGCGACTGTTTACTTTGTTTCAACATAACTGAGTGCAGGTTAGTGCCATCTGGGCTTAGCGAATACTACTCATGAATGAACTCATACTCCTTTATGAAAGACATTGTAATCTTGCCTTTTCTTGACGAATTGTTATCTTCAATAGCGTCCTCAAATATACGGCTAAAATACACAGCAGAGGGAAGGCTGCCTTGTTGGGAAGATGTAGTTTGGGTAAGGCGCTGTGACTGGAGTTAAACATTCGCTGCTTGGCCCCGTCGACAGCAGCGGAGACGATCCGATCCACTGTGCTCCATCTCCCCACATGGTCCACAAAATTATCGGTTTTTTTAATGAACGTATGTTTTTCAAATCATATGAAATGTAATTATGTTATAATGTGATTGTTATACACTTTATCTGTTTACATACCGTATATAGCTATTCGGTTAAATTAACATGACATTCATCCAACAGTGGACTGTTTGATTCTAATGCGACTACAGTGGGATTTTAATCATTGTAATGAGATTCAAATCTTGCAAAACCTACCTCCGGTTCGCATTCACTTTACATGCATATGGCCACAGTGTGATTCTAACATTATCACAGTGCGATTATAATTATTATTATGCGATTATAATCACGAACCTCCGTTTATTTTGTTCAAAACTAATAATACCGTACCTATGTTTTTGGTGTTATAAATGATGAAACTAGTTAATAGATTATTGTATTTTAATTATTTTTGTTATCGTTGATAGTGTTACAGTTCACACGTCATACTTGATGATTAGAGACCGTAACGTTGCGAATACATTTATAATGGGGACCTTTCCCCTCCAGGGACACATGTTAGTGGAGAGACAGCCAAGATGCTGCCGGTTAAGGGCAGATTTGTGTGACGAAGATCCTCTACCTAATACTCGCTTAAAACACGTTTTTGCTATGAACATTGTAAAACAAATAAACGGACACACATTTGTTAAAATACGTTTTTATTAATCTGCAAAATTTTTTACGTTAAATCTAAAACCGAATATGTATTATGTTCTATGTTCAAACAGTTACAGTACAATGCAAACTATTTCCGTTCCAGGAATACCAAAGCGTTAAAGTATCATTCCCCATGATGTCCTTATTAGTTCACCACATGTGTTCACTGTGCGTCTATGTTGAAGTCAAGGCCATATATCCAACGAACGCGTCATCAATGTACATACCAAAGCAGATTATTACCATCCAAAAAAAGCTTTATACTTGAAAAAAACCCGTTTAAAATGTTGAGTAAAGATCTAACTACATATGCATTCCAACTTTAGCTCAACAGGAAGACTTAAATCCGACAAAATAAAAAATCACCACCTGCACGTCAAGAAACTCTCAAATGAACTGTAAAACTAAAGGGTCAGAATTACACACAAAAGTACTCAAGACAGCTTAATAGGTATAACTACATGCAACATTATATTTCAGACACCGCGAGCTCTCGGTTTGATCCACGAGCCACTCCATTACATCCAGCCATCTCTCGGGATCCAACTGCATGGGATCGATAGTGGAATTATCTTCAGGAATCATTGCAGCACCTTGAATTCCACCTTTTGATTTCAGCTTCCTATCATTGTGGACCTTCTGATGCCTGTTCATGTTTGATGAGTGTGCAAATGCCTCCCCACACACAGGGCACAAGAATGGCTTCTCGCCGGTGTGTATTCTCTGGTGACTCTGAAGATGTGATGAGTGTGCAAATGTCTTCCCACACACAGAGCACAGAAACGGCTTCTCGCCCGTGTGTGTTCTCTGGTGACTCTGAAGATGTGATGACTGTGCAAATGTCTTCCCACACACAGGGCACAGGAACGGCTTCTCGCCCGTGTGTGTTCTCTGGTGACTCTGAAGATGTGATGAATGTGCAAATGTCTTCCCACACACAGGGCACATGAACGGCTTCTCGCCCGTGTGTGTTCTCTGGTGTCTCTGAAGATGTGATGGCCATGAAAATGTCTTCCCACACACAGAGCAATTGAATGGCTTCTTGCCTCCGTGTACGTGGGGCTGTGGAGAGCGTCCCTGCTCCATGTGAGCGAAGTAACAGCAGCGGTGTTATCGAGTCAAAAGTACGCTATCGGCCGCAAGGATGTTTAGCGTTGAGTTTTGGATTTTGTTAACAGCTAAAACAAGAACGACACTCGCGTCTAACCGAGAAGCAAAAAAATCCCGCTAATTTGACGACGAACACGTTTAAGAGTTTATCGGTGAAAATAGACACCTACTTGGAGATTCACGGTATATCGATGTCTAGAACCCGTCTGAAGATGTCGCCACGAACTCTCCCGACGCAAAGTCGCCTAACTGCCGACACAGCAATTGTGCTCGCCAGGCTGCGTTGTCTCGCGGTTGAAGGGCGATCAACAGAGCGACGAGTCGAGCGTCCAACCTCATCAAGTTCCCTCTCGAAATGGCATTGAGCTCTGCTTCTGAGCCGCCTTATAACTCCCCCCCTAGGATCCAATCCTTTGTCTTTCAGGATATTTGCATTCGATTGTTAATTTTGGAAGGTACAATCCGCATGTCTATTAACATACCGAAGGGTAATGTGTCCTTTGTGCTTCATGCATGAATATGTAAGTGCATCTCAGTGTGTAATTATGCGCTTATTTTGAATAAATGGATAAACACGTTCGCCATGCCCTCCATTGTCCTCGATTTAAAGTGAATGCAGCCCCGTGGCGTTGCCAAAAACCGCCAAGCTTCGGGAGTGAGCACGTACAGACGCTTGCAATACAATCACTCTAACATCAGTAACCAAAATCCGATCTGGTACATGGTCTCCGCTTAAACTTGTTTATATTCGTTTAATGTTTAATGCTCTCTTTAAAGCGTTACAGTTTACATGTTTTAGAGTACAAGTGATCTCCAGTATACTTCGGAATTAGCGAAAGGAACGTTGCTAAACTATTTATAACAGGGACCTTTCCCCTCTAGGAACACATGTTGATGGTGGAGACAGCCAAGACGTTGCCGGTTAATGTCAGACTTGTGTTGCTGCAGTTGCTGCTGCTGCAGTTGCTGCTGCTGCTGCAGTTGCTGCTGCTGCAGTTGCTGCTGTTGCTGTAGTTGCTGCTGCTGCAGTTGCTGCTGCTGCTGCAGTTTCTGCTGCTGCTGCAGTTGCTGCTGCTTCTGCTGTTGCTGCTGCTGCTGCTGTTGTTGCTGCTGTTGCTGCTTAATATGCTTCAGTTCCAGTGGTGTTCCGTGATGGGATAACAAACTTTGATTAAATACTTTTATCAAACAAGTCATTACAATTGCAACGATTCATAATTTCACGGGCTAATATTGGGTTTGTGCGATTATTGAACATATTCATACTGAATATTGTTATTTGATTCCATTGAGATGGAACATTCATCCCGCAGTGGACAACTTGATCCTAATACCACCAAAGTGTTATTCAAATAATTTTAACCCCATCCTGATCCTGCACCTTCCGTTTCACATATCACATCCTTGGTTCGCACGTCCATATTACATACATACATGTTACATACATGCATGTACCATGTTACATACATACATGTTACATGCATACATGTTACATGCACATATACTTACTACAAACAGATATGTTCCATACATACATGTTACATACTTACGACCGTAGTGTGATTCGAAGAGGACCACGGAGTGACTCGAATAATTCGAATGCGATTCGAAAATCACACTTCAAGGTAGGTTGTTGTAATCTATAACACTAGTTAATAATGTTATTGTATAGCGTTATAATGTATAGCTCATAGGTTATATTGTTAGAGTTCACATACTAGTTTACAGTAATTTGAAGATTCTTCAAATGTATATGTGAATGTTTTTAAGTTACCATTGTTGAAGTTCATAATGTTAAAGTTCACATTGTGAGAATTTACAATGTGAGAGTATATCCAAGACGTCGATCGATGGCGTTGGTCTGGTAGGTTCGATCATAGTTTTTGATCAAAGACGTCATCCCATCACGGGACACCAACATGCTGCGTATATAACAGTAACAGAAGCAACTACAGCAGCTACGAAACCATTCGATGGCAAAGCAGCGACTTCTTCAATCTGAGAGTTTGTGGCCGTGCCCTGTTCTCGTGGGACCCGACACGGATTTGGAAATAATTGCTATGATCATGTCTGAGCTGGGATGAGCGACTAATGTTTACTTTGTTTAATCATAACTGTGTGTAGGTTAGTGTCATCGGTGCTTAGTGAATACTACTATGAATGAACTCATACTTCTTTCGGATAGAAATTTGATATCGTGTTGGTAGAACAAGTCGCCTGCCTTTTCTAGACGAATTGTTATTTTCAAGTGCGTCCGTAAATATATTGCTAAAATACACAGCATAGGGAAGGCTGCCTTGTTGGGGAGATGTAGTTTGGCTAAGGCGCTGTGGCCGGGTGATGACACGGATTCTGAAACAATGGAGTTAAACACTCGCTGCTTGTCCCCATCGACAGCATTGAAGGCTGTCATATACCGCGCCATTTACGAGTTGGCTGTATGATGTGTATAGTTGAAGGTGCTAGGTGTTGTCTTCTTCTAACAGCTACTAACGTGCCTGTGTTGTCTGTTTTTAGGATTTGTCTACTGATGTTGTTCTTTTAATTGCGGCGTTTTTATGTTGAGTTCTGTCACTTGAGTGTTGCAATTTGTTTAAGAATACGTCATGTGAGCGTGGTGTTTTGCTTGTTGGAATTTCGCTTTGTTACAATTTGTGATTGTTATAAAATCGTAAAGATTCAGAATCTCATGAGTTAAGAATGGGTTTGTGCGTGATTCTTATACGACCACACTGTGATTCTAATGCTTCTAATGATATTATAATACCTTATCTCCGTTTATATGGTTATAAATTAAAACACTAGTTTATAATCGTTTAATGTTTAGTGTTATCGTTTATAGTATTACAGTTTACATGTTATAGAGTACAGTTTATCCCCGACATACTTCGGGAATTAGGGACTGGTAGGTTGATGAGCGATTAACTACGGGGACCTTTCCCCTCAAGGAACACGTGTTAATCGCGTAGACAGCCAAGATGCTGCCGGTTAAGGGCACACTTGTGTGACGGAGATCCTCCACCTGAAACTCGCTTAACATGTTTTTGCTAGGAACATTATAAAATAAAGAACATTTGTTAAAAATACGTTTTTATTCATCTGCAATCATTTTTACGTGAAAACTCGAAGGGAATATTTATTACATTTCCAGTACAATGCAAACTATTTCCGTTCCAGGAATACCAAAGCGTTAAAGTATCATTCCCCATGATTTCCTTATTAGTTCACCACATTTGTTCACTGTGGGTCTATGTTGAAGTCAAGGCCATATATCCAACGAACACGTCATCAATGTACATCCTGAAATCGGCTATCTAAAGTTGATTAATACCAATAAAAAAGCTTTATACTTGAAAAAAAACGTTTAAAATGTTGAGTAAAGATGTACCTACATACGCATTCCAACTTTAGCTCAACAGGAACACTTAACGACTACAATTGAACAGTCTCACAACCAGTGCTCATCACACCACTTCGGCAAGTAATCCGATAACATTACAAACCACCACTGTGCACGTCAAAAACTGTAAATGGTCAAAATTATAACCAAAAAGTACTCGATACGGCTTAATAGGTATAACCACCTGACATAATATTTTTTCAGTCACTCCGAGCTCTCGGTTTGATCCCCGAGCCACTCCATTACATCCAGCCACCTCTCGGGATCCAACTGCATGGGATCGAATGTGGAAACTTCTTCAGGACCAATTGCAGCACCTTGAATTTCAGCTTTTGATTTCAGTTTCCTATCATTGTGGACCTTCTGATGCCTGTTCATGTTTGATGAGTGTGCAAATGCCTCCCCACACACAGGGGACAAGAATGGCTTCTCGCCCGTGTGTGTTCTCTGGTGACTTTGAAGATGTGATGACTTTGCAAATGTCTTCCTACACACAGAGCACAGGAATGGCTTCTTGCCCGTATGTGTTCTCTGATGGTCTTGACAAGTTGACGAGTGTGCAAATGCCTTTCCACACACAGGGCACAGGAATGGCTTCTCGCCGGTGTGTATTCTCTGGTGACTCTGAAGATGTGATGAGTGTGCAAATGTCTTCCCACACACAGAGCACAGAAACGGCTTCTCGCCCGTGTGTGTTCTCTGGTGACTCTGAAGATGTGATGACTGTGCAAATGTCTTCCCACACACAGGGCACAGGAACGGCTTCTCGCCCGTGTGTGTTCTCTGGTGACTCTGAAGATGTGATGAATGTGCAAATGTCTTCCCACACACAGGGCACATGAACGGCTTCTCGCCCGTGTGTGTTCTCTGGTGTCTCTGAAGATGTGATGGCCATGAAAATGTCTTCCCACACACAGAGCAATTGAATGGCTTCTTGCCTCCGTGTACGTGGGGCTGTGGAGAGCGTCTCTGCTCCATGTGAGCGAAGTAACAGCAGCGGTGTTATCGAGTCAAAAGTACGCTATCGGCCGCAAGGATGTTTAGCGTTGAGTTTTGGATTTTGTTAACAGCTAAAACAAGAACGACACTCGCGTCTAACCGAGACGCAAAAAAATCCCGCTAATTTGACGACGAACACGTTTAAGAGTTTATCCGTGAAAATAGACACCTACTTGGAGATTCACGGTATATCGATGTCTAGAACCCGTCTGAAGATGTCGCCACGAACTCTCCCGATGCAAAGTCGCCTAACTGCCGACACAGCAATTGTGCTCGCCAGGCTGCGTTGTCTCGCGGTTGAAGGGCGATCAGCAGAGCGACGAGTCGAGCGTCCAACCTCATCAAGTTCCCTCTCGAAATGGCATTGAGCTCTGCTTCTGAGCCGCCTTATAACTCCCCCCCTAGGATCCAATCCTTTGTCTTTCAGGATATTTGCATTCGATTGTTAATTTTGGAAGGTACAATCCGCATGTCTATTAACATACCGAAGGGTAATGTGTCCTTTGTGCTTCATGCATGAATATGTAAGTGCATCTCAGTGTGTAATTATGCGCTTATTTTGAATAAATGGATAAACACGTTCGCCATGCCCTCCATTGTCCTCGATTTAAAGTGAATGCAGCCCCGTGGCGTTGCCAAAAACCGCCAAGCTTCGGGAGTGAGCACGTACAGACGCTTGCAATACAATAACTCTAACATCAGTAACCAAAATCCGATCTGGTACATGGTCTCCGCTTAAACTTGTTTATATTCGTTTAATGTTTAATGCTCTCTTTAAAGCGTTACAGTTTACATGTTTTAGAGTACAAGTGATCTCCAGTATACTTCGGAATTAGCGAAAGGAACGTTGCTAAACTATTTATAACAGGGACCTTTCCCCTCTAGGAACACATGTTGATGGTGGAGACAGCCAAGACGTTGCCGGTTAATGTCAGACTTGTGTTGCTGCAGTTGCTGCTGCTGCAGTTGCTGCTGCTGCAGTTGCTGCAGTTGCTGCTGCTGCAGTTGCTGCTGTTGCTGTAGTTGCTGCTGCTGCAGTTGCTGCTGCTGCTGCAGTTTCTGCTGCTGCTGCAGTTGCTGCTGCTTCTGCTGTTGCTGCTGCTGCTGCTGTTGTTGCTGCTGTTGCTGCTTAATATGCTTCAGTTCCAGTGGCGTTCCGTGATGGGATAACAAACTTTGATTAAATACTTTTATCAAACAAGTCATTACAATTGCAACGATTCATAATTTCACGGGCTAATATTGGGTTTGTGCGATTATTTAACATATTCATACTGAATATTGTTATTTGATTCCATTGAGATGGAACATTCATCCCGCAGTGGACAGCTTGATCCTAATACCACCAAAGTGTTATTCAAATAATTGTAATCCCATCCTGATCCTGCACCTTCCGTTTCACATATCACACCCTTGGTTCGCACGTCCATATTACATACATACATTTTACATACATGCATGTACCATGTTACATACATACATGTTACATGCATACATGTTACATGCACATATACTTACTACAAACAGATATGTTCCATACATGTTACATACTTACGACCGTAGTGTGATTCGAAGAGGACCACGGAGTGATTCGAGTAATTCGAATGCGATTCGAATATCACACTTCAATTTAGGTTGTTCAAATCTATAACACTAGTTAATTATGTTATTGTATAGTGTTATAATGTATAGCTATAACAGTTATAATGTTAGAGTTTATAATGTTAGAGCTTACAGTTTGAGTTTATAATGTGAGAGTTTTTGGACGTGCCCTGTCCTCGTGGGACCCCACACGGAGTTTACTATAATACAAGTTTGCAGTAATTTGTAGATTCTTCAAATGTATATGTGAATGTTTTTAAGTTACCATTGTTGAAGTTCATAATGTTAAAGTTCACAGTGTGAGAATTTACAATGTGAAAGTATATCCAAGACGTCGATCGATGGCGTTGGTCTGGTAGGTTGGTGTCACGGGACACCAACATGCTGCCGATATAACAGTAACAGAAGCAACTACAGCAGCTACGAAACCATTCGATGGCAAAGCAGCGACTTCTTCAATCTGAGAGTTTGTGGCCGTGCCCTGTTCTCGTGGGACCCGACACGGATTTGGAAATAATTGCTATGATCATGTCTGAGCTGGGATGAGTGACTAATGTTTACTTTGTTTAATCATAACTGTGTGTAGGTTAGTGCCATCGGGGCTTAGTGAATACTACTCATGAACAAGTCGCCTGCCTTTGCTTATATACAAAGCATAGGGAAGGCTGCCTTGTTGGGGAGATGTAGCTTGGGTAAGGTGCTGTCACTGGAGTTAGGCGATGTGACTGGGTTATCACACGGATTCCTAAAAGCAGCTTAGACAATACGATCCACTGCGTTCCATCTCCCCACATGAACGACGACATTCTGAGTTTTAAAAAAGTGGAATATATATTTGTAAATGCGTTTTTTAAAAATAATGTTTCTTGTATCTACGTTACAATGTGTGATTGTTATACTCTTTATTTGTGTATACTGTATATACTTATATGGCTATTCAATTCCATTGATACGACACATTCATCCAACAGTGGAAAGTGTGATTCTAATACGACGAGTGGGATTCGAATAATTGTAATTCGATTCTAATCCTGCATATCCTACCCCCGGTTGGCATATTAACTTACCATACGTGCAACCACAGTGTGATTCTAATTAGCTCAGTGCGATTCTAATGATTAGTATGCGATTATAATCCCACACCTCCAATTATGTGGTTCTGCACTATAACAGTTAATCGTATTTTCCAGCGTAACAATGGATAGGTTGTAGTTCATAGGTGATAATATTATATTTCACTATGTTAGAGTTTAACATGTGAGAGTTTACAATGTCAGAGTTGATCAAGAGCGTCAATCTTGATCCACGCAGAAACAAATACAGCAGCAGCAACATCACATGTCGAGGGCGACGCAGCTACTTCTGATTCTGCTGCTTCCGCTGCTCAGATATTTGTTGCCAGGCCCTGCTCTCGCGGGACCCCACACGTCTTTGTAAATGATTGAGATGATGATGTCTGAGCTGATAGTTAATTTAATAAAGAGTACTTTGTTTGTGTGTAGGTCTGTGTCATCGGGGATCAGCGAACACTGCTTATGAATGAACTCGCACTCCTTTATGACCGACATTGTACTAATGTTGGTTGATCGAGACGAACAAGACACGTGCCATGTCCAGACGAATTGATATTAACAATATTGTCCTTAAATATAATGCTAACACTGGATTAACGTTAACACTGGATTAAACATGCACATTTTAAACCCTGCCTCGCATTTATGACTAACGATTCGCATTCGCACATAACATATATTCAAGCACAGTAAAATGCGCATACGAACATATTGTTATTAGAATAATTTTAATGCGATTCTAACCCTGCAAACCCCCACAGTTCGCATATCCGTCCCCCGATTCGATTGAACCTACACTTTACATACATATGAGCGATTAAAATGCTTCTAATGACATTCTCATACCGTAACTCCGTTTATGGTGGAATCTATTATGAAAAAAAATAAAGTCGTTTAATGTTTAGTGTCATTGTTCATAGTGTTATCAGTTTACATGTTATAGAGTACAGGTCATCCCCCGTATACTTCGGGTTTCGGGACCTGAACGTTGCGAAACGATTCATAATGAGGACCTTTCCCCACCAGAGCGCAATCCGCTAATTAAAAGAACACGGGGCAGCGGGAACACGTGCTTCCATGGGCGGTCGGGGACAGGGCATGGTGTATTGCCCACAGGTGCCACCGGGTACGTCCCCCAAGTTGCTCCGCCTATGGCGGGGTCAGGTAGAGGTCATAGAGGTGGGTGATGTAAAGACAGTGGGTCAACTAAGGGACAAGTGGTGACAACAAGATAGAGAGAGTTCGAGAAGGGAAGGCGAGACCAAGTGTGGGCGGAGGTTCACGCCGTCGTCGTTGCTATATCGTGACGCCTGGGGTCTGAAACCGCGTTAAAGGCTAAATAAAAGAACCCTCTGCAGTCTTGAGTCCGGAGCCATTACAATTGTAACGATTCATTATATCACGGGCTTATGTTGGGTTTGTGCGATTATTTTACATATTCATACTAAATATTGCTATTTGATGCCATTGAGATGGGACATTCATCCAATAGTGGACAGCGCCTTACCCAAACTACATCTCCCGAACAAGGCTGCCTTCCCTATGCTGTGTATTTTAGCAGTATATTTACGGGCGCACTTGAAGATAACAATTCGTCTCGAAAAGGAAAGCGAATTGTTCTACCAAAACGATTTCAAATTTCTATCCGAAAGAATGAGTTCATTCATGAGTAGTATTCACTAAGCACCGATGGCACTAACCTACGCACAGTTATGATTAAACAAAGTAAACATTAGTCGCTCATCTCAGCTCAGACATGATCATAGCAATTATTTCCAAATCCGTGTCGGGTCCCACGAGAACAGGGCACGGCCACAAACTCTCAGATTGAAGAAGAAGTCGCTGCTTTGCCATCGAATGGTTTCGTAGCTGCTGTAGTTGCTTCTGTTACTGTTATATCGGCAGCATGTTGGTGTCCCGTGACACCAACCTACCAACGCCATCGATCGTCGTCTTGGATATACTCTCACATTGTAAATTCTCACACTGTGAACTTTAACATTATGAACTTCAACAATGGTAACTTAAAAACATTCACATATACATTTGAAGAATCTTCAAATTACTGTAAACTAGTATGTGAACTCTAACAATATAACCTATGAGCTATACATTATAACGCTATACAATAACATTATTAACTAGTGTTATAGATTACAACAACCTACCTTGAAGTGTGATTTTCGAATCGCATTCGAATTATTCGAGTCACTCCGTGGTCCTCTTCGAATCACACTACGGTCGTAAGTATGTAACATGTATGTATGGAACATATCTGTTTGTAGTAAGTATATGTGCATGTAACATGTATGCATGTAACATGTATGTATGTAACATGGTACATGCATGTATGTAACATGTATGTATGTAATATGGACGTGCGAACCAAGGATGTGATATGTGAAACGGAAGGTGCAGGATCAGGATGGGATTAAAATTACTTGATTAACACTTTGGTGGTATTAGGATCAAGCTGTCCACTGCGGGATGAATGTTCCATCTCAATGGAATCAAATAACAATATTCAGTATGAATATGTTCAATAATCGCACAAACCCAATATTAGCCCGTGAAATTCTGAATCGTTGCAATTGTAATGACTTGTTTGATAAAAGTATTTAATCAAAGTTTGTTATCCCATCACGGAACACCACTGGAACTGAAGCATATTAAGCAGCAACAGCAGCAACAACAGCAGCAGCAGCAACAGCAGAAGCAGCAGCAACTGCAGCAGCAGCAGAAACTGCAGCAGCAGCAGCAACTGCAGCAGCAGCAACTACAGCAACAGCAGCAACTGCAGCAGCAGCAACTGCAGCAACTGCAGCAGCAGCAACTGCAGCAGCAGCAACTGCAGCAACACAAGTCTGACATTAACCGGCAACGTCTTGGCTGTCTCCACCATCAACATGTGTTCCTAGAGGGGAAAGGTCCCTGTTATAAATAGTTTAGCAACGTTCCTTTCGCTAAATTCCGAAGTATACTGGAGATCACTTGTACTCTAAAACATGTAAACTGTAACGCTTTAAAGAGAGCATTAAACATTAAACGAATATAAACAAGTTTAAGCGGAGACCATGTACCAGATCGGATTTTGGTTACTGATGTTAGAGTGATTGTATTGCAAGCGTCTGTACGTGCTCACTCCCGACGCTTGGCGGTTTTTGGCAACGCCACGGGGCTGCATTCACTTTAAATCGAGGACAATGGAGGGCATGGCGAACGTGTTTATCCATTTATTCAAAATAAGCGCATAATTACACACTGAGATGCACTTACATATTCATGCATGAAGCACAAAGGACACATTACCCTTCGGTATGTTAATAGACATGCGAATTGTACCTTCCAAAATTAACAATCGAATGCAAATATCCTGAAAGACAAAGGATTGGATCCTAGGGGGGGAGTTATAAGGCGGCTCAGAAGCAGAGCTCAATGCCATTTCGAGAGGGAACTTGATGAGGTTGGACGCTCGACTCGTCGCTCTGCTGATCGCCCTTCAACCGCGAGACAACGCAGCCTGGCGAGCACAATTGCTGTGTCGGCAGTTAGGCGACTTTGCGTAAGGGAGAGTTCGTGGCGACATCTTCAGACGGGTTCTAGACATCGATATACCGTGAATCTCCAAGTAGGTGTCTATTTTCACGGATAAACTCTTAAACGTGTTCGTCGTCAAATTAGCGGGATTTTTTTGCTTCTCGGTTAGACGCGAGTGTCGTTCTTGTTTTAGCTGTTAACAAAATCCAAAACTCAACGCTAAACATCCTTGCGGCCGATAGCGTACTTTTGACTCGATAACACCGCTGCTGTTACTTCGCTCACATGGAGCAGAGACGCTCTCCACAGCCCCACGTACACGGAGGCAAGAAGCCATTCAATTGCTCTGTGTGTGGGAAGACATTTTCATGGCCATCACATCTTCAGAGACACCAGAGAACACACACGGGCGAGAAGCCGTTCATGTGCCCTGTGTGTGGGAAGACATTTGCACATTCATCACATCTTCAGAGTCACCAGAGAACACACACGGGCGAGAAGCCGTTCCTGTGCCCTGTGTGTGGGAAGACATTTGCACAGTCATCACATCTTCAGAGTCACCAGAGAACACACACGGGCGAGAAGCCGTTTCTGTGCTCTGTGTGTGGGAAGACATTTGCACACTCATCACATCTTCAGAGTCACCAGAGAATACACACCGGCGAGAAGCCATTCCTGTGCCCTGTGTGTGGAAAGGCATTTGCACACTCGTCAACTTGTCAAGACCATCAGAGAACACATACGGGCAAGAAGCCATTCCTGTGCTCTGTTTTATTAGGAAGACATTTGCAAAGTCATCACATCTTCAAAGTCACCAGAGAACACACACGGGCGAGAAGCCATTCTTGTGCCCTGTGTGTGGGGAGGCATTTGCACACTCATCAAACATGAACAGGCATCAGAAGGTCCACAATGATAGGAAACTGAAATCAAAAGCTGAAATTCAAGGTGCTGCAATTGGTCCTGAAGAAGTTTCCACATTCGATCCCATGCAGTTGGATCCCGAGAGGTGGCTGGATGTAATGGAGTGGCTCGGGGATCAAACCGAGAGCTCGGAGTGACTGAAAAAATATTATGTCAGGTGGTTATACCTATTAAGCCGTATCGAGTACTTTTTGGTTATAATTTTGACCATTTACAGTTTTTGACGTGCACAGTGGTGGTTTGTAATGTTATCGGATTACTTGCCGAAGTGGTGTGATGAGCACTGGTTGTGAGACTGTTCAATTGTCGTCGTTAAGTGTTCCTGTTGAGCTAAAGTTGGAATGCGTATGTAGGTACATCTTTACTCAACATTTTAAACGTTTTTTTTCAAGTATAAAGCTTTTTTATTGGTATTAATCAACTTTAGATAGCCGATTTCAGGATGTACATTGATGACGCGTTCGTTGGATATATGGCCTTGACTTCAACATAGACCCACAGTGAACAAATGTGGTGAACTAATAAGGAAATCATGGGGAATGATACTTTAACGCTTTGGTATTCCTGGAACGGAAATAGTTTGCATTGTACTGGAAATGTAATAAATATTCCCTTCGAGTTTTCACGTAAAAATGATTGCAGATGAATAAAAACGTATTTTTAACAAATGTTCTTTATTTTATAATGTTCCTAGCAAAAACATGTTAAGCGAGTTTCAGGTGGAGGATCTCCGTCACACAAGTGTGCCCTTAACCGGCAGCATCTTGGCTGTCTACGCGATTAACACGTGTTCCTTGAGGGGAAAGGTCCCCGTAGTTAATCGCTCATCAACCTACCAGTCCCTAATTCCCGAAGTATGTCGGGGATAAACTGTACTCTATAACATGTAAACTGTAATACTATAAACGATAACACTAAACATTAAACGATTATAAACTAGTGTTTTAATTTATAACCATATAAACGGAGATAAGGTATTATAATATCATTAGAATCATTAGAATCACAGTGTGGTCGTATAAGAATCACGCACAAACCCATTCTTAACTCATGAGATTCTGAATCTTTACGATTTTATAACAATCACAAATTGTAACAAAGCGAAATTCCAACAAGCAAAACACCACGCTCACATGACGTATTCTTAAACAAATTGCAACACTCAAGTGACAGAACTCAACATAAAAACGCCGCAATTAAAAGAACAACATCAGTAGACAAATCCTAAAAACAGACAACACAGGCACGTTAGTAGCTGTTAGAAGAAGACAACACCTAGCACCTTCAACTATACACATCATACAGCCAACTCGTAAATGGCGCGGTATATGACAGCCTTCAATGCTGTCGATGGGGACAAGCAGCGAGTGTTTAACTCCATTGTTTCAGAATCCGTGTCATCACCCGGCCACAGCGCCTTAGCCAAACTACATCTCCCCAACAAGGCAGCCTTCCCTATGCTGTGTATTTTAGCAATATATTTACGGACGCAGTTGAAAATAACAATTCGTCTAGAAAAGGCAGGCGACTTGTTCTACCAACACGATATCAAATTTCTATCCAAAAGAAGTATGAGTTCATTCATGAGTAGTATTCACTAAGCACCGATGACACTAACCTACACACAGTTATGATTAAACAAAGTAAACATTAGTCGCTCATCCCAGCTCAGACATGATCATAGCAATTATTTCCAAATCCGTGTCGGGTCCCACGAGAACAGGGGGCCTCGCTCGCGTGGCGACAGCGATCGCCTCACTCCTCCGCCGCGTGCTGCTTTGTGGCGGCAGGTCCACCGCCCAGTAGGGGTGGTGGCGGTGGTCGTGCATCGGTGCCAACCGTGACCGCTATCACCACACTACCCACTCACCCCGTGATACTCGCTACACACACCACACGGTTCCCCAGAGAGACGGTGCCACTGGGACCACAGCTGGGGAATGAAGCTGAGCAGCAGATGCCAGGCCTACAGCGGAGAATGACTGCTGCCGGCGCAGCCAATGACATCGCCTGTTGCAATCCTTGCTCTGTGGGCGCGCGAGTCAGTGGGGAGGGGGGTGTGGACGTCATCGCTCACCCCCCATGCACAAATCATTTTCTTTTTAACTCCTCTATACCCGGTCGATATCCCTGTACCGGTATTAGTATTATTCCTACCAGCCCACCCCGCAGGGTCCTGTTTTCAAATACGTATTTAAAAATATGTTTTCAATTTTTTAAAAATTTAGAATGTCGTTGTCCATGTGGGGAGCGCAGTGGATCGTTTCGTCTAAGCTGCTTTTCGGAATCCGCGTGATAACCCAGTCACATCGCCTAACTCCAGTTACAGCACCTTACCCAAACTACATCTCCCCAACAAGGCAGCCTTACCGCTGCTGTGTATTGTGTTTGTGGGATAACAGAGGTGTGTATTATCCCATACGCCTTGACCAAAACGACTGATTATCTGCTTAACACCATAGCCCGTAAAACACTATTGGAGACAGTGTTGTTTGAGAGCAGCTATTAAAGTCGAGTGTGGTCACTACGCGTCTGTACGTGCTCCCTCCCGAAGCTTGGCGGTTTTTGGCAACGCCACGGGGCTGCATTCACTTTAAATTGAGGACAACGGAGGGCATGGCGAACGTGTTTATCCATTTATTCAAAATTTGTTGTTGATAATAATTCGTCTGGACATGGCACGTGCCTTATTCTACTCGATTAACCAAAATTAGTACAATGCCATACAGTAGTGTGATTTCATTCATGAGTAGTATACATAGAGCCCCAATGACACTAACCTACCTAAAGTTATGGTTAAAAAAGTAATCTTGAGTGACTTAATTCTCAGCTCAGACATGATCATCGCAATCATTTCCAAAGACGTGTGGGGTCCTGCGAGAGCAGGTCCCGACTACAAACAGCTGGGCGGCAGAATCGGAAGTAGCTGCGTCGCCCTCGAAATGTGATGTTGCTGCTGTTGTTGCTGCTGTAGTTGCTTCTGTTGCTGTAATAAACGCAGGGAGGTGGTGTTCCGTGATGGGATGACGCCTTTGATTAAAGCCTCTGTTCAAACTCACCCGATTGACGCCCTTGATCGTCGCATTTGATCAACTCTGATATTGTAGACTCTCACATGTTAAGCTCTATCATAGTGAAACATAATATTATAACCTATGAACTACAACCTATCCATTGTAACGCTGTAAAAGAATATTACCTATTGGGTTTCACTCCCTCGTCGAGAAGGCCGCTCTCTTCCTTTTCCAAAGTTACATGCTAATTTCTCTGCATTCACTTTAAATGGAGGACAATGTTTTTCCATTTATTCAAAATAAGCGCACAATTACACACTGAGATGCACGTACATATTAATGCATGAAGCACAATGGGCACATTATTCTTCGGTATGTTAATAGACATGCGGATTGTGCCTTCCAAAATTAACAATCGAATGCAAATATCCTGAAAGACAAAGGATTGGATCCTAGGGGGGGGAGTTATAAGGCGGCTCAGAAGCAGAGCTCAATGCCATTTCGAGAGGGAACTTGATGAGGTTGGACGCTCGACTCGTCGCTCTGCTGATCGCCCTTCAACCGCGAGACAACGCAGCCTGGCGAGCACAATTGCTGAGTCGACAGTTAGGCGACTTTGGGTCGGGAGAGTTCGTGGCGACATCTTCAGACGGGTTTCAGACATCGATATACCGTGAATCTCCAAGTAAGTGTCTATTTTCGCGGATAAATTCTTAAACGTGTTCGTCGTCAAATTAGCGGGATTTGTTTTTTCTCTCGGTTAGACGCGAGTGTCGTTTTTGTTTTAGCAGTTAACAAAATCCAAAACTCAACGTTAAACATCCTTGGGGCCAATAGCGTACTTTTGACTCAATAACACCGCTGCTGTTACTACGCTCACATGGAGCAGAGAGGCTCTCCACAGCCCCACGCACACGGAGGCAAGAAGCCATTCAATTGCTCTGTGTGTGAGAAGTCCTTTTCACGGTCATCACATCTTAAGAAACACCACAGAACACACACGGGCGAGAAGCCGTTCCTGTGCCCTGTGTGTGGGAAGACATTTGCACGGTCATCACATCTTCAGAGTCACCAGAGAACACACACGGGCGGGAAGCCATTCCTGTGCTCTGTGTGTGGGAAGGCATTTGCACAGTCATCAACTCTTCAAGACCATCAGAAAACACACACGGGCGAGAAGCCGTTCCTGTGCTCTGTGTGTGGGAAGACATTTTCAAAGTCATCAAATCTTCATAGTCATCAGAGAACACACACGGGCGAGAAGCCATTCCTGTGCCCTGTGTGTGGGAAGACATTTGCAGACTCATCAACTCTTCATAGTCATCAGAGAACACACACGGGCGAGAAGCCATTCCTGTGCCCTGTGTGTGGGAAGACATTTTCCAAGTCATCAAATCTTCATAGTCATCAGAGAACACACACGGGCGAGAAGCCATTCCTGTGCCCTGTGTGTGGGAAGACATTTGCAGACTCATCAACTCTTCATAGTCATCAGAGAACACACACGGGCGAGAAGCCATTCCTGTGCCCTGTGTGTGGGAAGACATTTTCCAAGTCATCAAATCTTCATAGTCATCAGAGAACACACACGGGCGAGAAGCCATTCCTGTGCGCTGTGTGTGGGAAGACATTTGCAGACTCATCAACTCTTCATAGTCATCAGAGAACACACACGGGCGAGAAGCCTTTCCTGTGCCCTGTGTGTGGGAAGACATTTGCAGACTCATCAACTCTTCATAGTCATCAGAGAACACACACGGGCGAGAAGCCATTCCTGTGCCCTGTGTGTGGGAAGACATTTTCCAAGTCATCAAATCTTCATAGTCATCAGAGAACACACACGGGCGAGAAGCCATTCCTGTGCGCTGTGTGTGGGAAGACATTTGCAGACTCATCAACTCTTCATAGTCATCAGAGAACACACACGGGCGAGAAGCCTTTCCTGTGCCCTGTGTGTGGGAAGACATTTGC
The DNA here is from genome assembly GCF_015708825.2 of Lethenteron reissneri. Lineage (NCBI taxonomy): Eukaryota > Metazoa > Chordata > Hyperoartia > Petromyzontiformes > Petromyzontidae > Lethenteron > Lethenteron reissneri. The sequence continues at coordinate 4,592,189 of NC_083850.1, read as the reverse complement.
AAACTCATCAACCATGAACAGGCATCAGAAGGTCCACAATGATAGGAAACTGAAATCAAAAGCTGAAATTCAAGATGCTGCAATGAGTCCTGAAGAAGTTTCCACCTTCGATCCCATGCAGTTGGATCCCGAGAGATGGCTGGATGTAATGGAGTGGCTCGAGGATCAAACCGAGAGCTCGGGGTGACTGAAATATTATGTCATGTGGTTATACCTATTAAGCCGTATCGAGTACTTTTGTGTGTAATTTTGACCATTTTAGTTTTACAGTTTTTGTGAGTTTAATTACGTGCACAGTGGTTGTTTGTAATGTTATCGGATTACTTGCCGAAGTGGTGTGAAGAGCACTGGTTGTGAGAGGGTGTAATTGTAGTCGTTAGGTGTTCCTGTTGAGCTAAAGTTGGAATGCGTCTGTAGGTACATCTTTACTCAACATTTTCAACGGGTTTTGTCAAGTATATAGCTGTGTTTGATTGGTATTAATCGACTTTAGATCGCCGATTTCAGGATGTACATTGATGACGCGTACGTTGGATATATGGCCTTGACTTCAACATAGACGCACAGTGAACAAATGTGGTGAACTAATAAGGAAATCATGGAGAATGATACTTTAAAGCGTTGGTATTCCTGGAACGGAAATGGTTTGCATTGTACTGGAAATGTGTTAACATAGAACATAATAAATATTCCCTTCGAGTTTTGACGTAAAAATGATTGCAGATGAATAAAAACGTATTTTTAACAAATGTTTGTCCGGTCTTTATTTTATAATGTTTCTAGCAAAAACATGTTCAGAGAATTTCAGGTGGAGGATCTCCATCACACAAGTGTGCCCTTAACCGGCAGCATCTTGGCTGTCTACCCGATTAACACGTGTTCCTTGAGGGGAAAGGTCCCCGTAGTTAATCGTTCATCAACGTACCAGTCCCTAATCCCGATGTATGTCGGGGATAAACTGTACTCTATAACAAGTAAACTGTAATAATAAAAACGATAACACTAAACATTTAACGATTATAAACGTATAACCATATTCACGGAGGCAAGGTATTATAATATCATTAGAATAGTGGGATTCGAATAATTGTAGTTCGATTCTAATCCTGCATATCCTATACCCGGTTTGCATATTCACTTACCATACATAAGACACCAGTGTGATTCTAATTTGAGCACAGTGCGATTCTAATTATTCTTATTCGATTATAATCCCACTATAACAGTTAAAAGGATTTTACAGCGTTCATAGGTTATAATATTATGTTGCACTATGTTAGAGCTTAACATGTGAGAGCCTACAACTATCAGAGTTGGTCAAATGCGACGATCAAAGGCGTCAATAGGGTAAGTTTGATCAGAGTCTTTGATCAAAGGCGTAATCCCATCATGGAACACCACCTCCCTGCGTATATAACAGCAACAGAAGCAGCAACATCACATTTCGAGGGCGACGCAGCTACTTCTGATTCTGCTGCTTCTGCTTCCCGGCTGTTTGTGGCCGGGCTGGAAATGATTGCGATGATCACGTCTGAACTGAGAATTAAGTGACTAAATACTACTTTGTTTAACCATAACTGTGTGTAGGTTATCTTCTTGGTTCTTTCGGTAAAATAACGTAGAAGGGAAATAATAAAATAATACAAATAAAACAGAATAAAAAAATTATCACGACGTTTCGGCCACAACGCAGGCAACCGTCCTCAGGTGAAGAACAGGGCTATCGGAAAGACAGCGTCTGAATGAACACCACCAAGCTTGGCAGCGTATATTTAAGCTGCAGGGGGAAGGGCGCCTTGACAAGGGAATTTGCATATCAACAGATGAAATTAGAATATTTATGGGAAATGCAGATATGGGATTAGTCACTACTTGTGGAATGCGTAGGAGGTGGGGGGGGGGGGTCTCAAAGTCATATTATGCCCGTGCATTATGTAGGATTAGCAGGAACAAAGGGAGGAAGTGGGGTTAGCAGTAATAAAGGGAAGGAATTTTAATTATAAGGAGCTGCAGCAGCCATACCACCACGTAAAAAACTAAACTATAAACTACATCAATATTATCAATATACTAAATATACTCTCCAATAAGCTGAGCTACTAACAGGAAGTAATAGTGGACGGGCATGTGAACTTTGCCCGTATGTATGTAATGTGTATGCATGCCATTTGGACTTGCGAAGCGGAGGGGTCGGATATGCGAACTGGGGCGTGCAGGATTAGGAATCGGATGAAAATTATTAGAATAACACTATGGTAGTATTATAATTACACTGAGCTAGAGTGTATGTTATATGTAGATGCGCATTGGGAGTCGTAAATGCAAACTGGGAGGTGCTCGGTTTAGAATAGCATCAAAATGAGTTTCATAACAACGTGGTCCTATTAGAATCACGCTATCAACAGCTGCTGATGTTCGGGTGGCGGCCGTCGATTCGGGCTCTGCTCTTCATTTCCTCGCCTGGATGGTGCCGCGGGACGCAGCATTTCTGAAGGTGATGTTGTTGTTGCTGCTGCTGCAGTTTCTGCAGTTGCTGCTGCTGCAGTTGCTGCTGCTGCAGTTGCTGCTGCTGCAGTTGCTGCTGTTGCAGTTGCTGCAGTTGCTGCAGTTGCTGCTGCTGCAGTTGCTGCTGTTGTTGCTGGTACTGTTGTTGCTGGTACTGTTGCTGCTTAAGTTTCAGTGGTGTTCCGTGATAGGATAACAAACTTTGATCAAATACTCTTATCAAACGAGTCGTTACAATTGTAACGAATCATAATTGCACGGGCTTATGTTGGGTTTGTAAGATAATTCTATATTTACATACTGAATATTGCTATTTGATGCCATTGAGATAGAACATTCACCCAGCAGTGGACAGCTTGATCCTAATACCACGAAAGTGTTATTCAAACAATTTTAATCCCATCCTGATCCTGCACCTTCCGTTTCACATATCCCACCCTTGGTTCGCACGTCCATATTACATACATACATGTTACATGCATGCATGTTACATGCATGTATGTAACATGTTACATACATACATGTTACATGCATACATGTTACATACAGACATATTACATTCATGCATATTACATACAGACATGTTACATACTCACGAGCATAGTGTGATTCTTATAGGACCACGGTGTGAAGCTGAGAATTCGAATATCACACTTCAATGTTCGGTGTTCTAATCTGTAACACTAGTTTATTGTTATTTTATAGCTTTATAGTGTATAGCTCATAGCTTATATTGTTATAGTTCAAAACATTATAGTTTACTAGAACACTAGTTTGTAGTGTTATTTTAAAGCGTTACAATGTATAGCTCATAGTTTAAAGGTTATATTGTTAGAGTTTATAATGTTAGAGTATGCTCTGTGAGTTTACAATTTGAAAGTTTGTGAACGTGCCCTATTCTCGTGGGACCCGACACGAATTTGGAAATAATTGCTATGATCATGTCTGAGCTGGGATGAGCGACTAATGTTTACTTTGTTTAATCATAGCTGTGTGTAGGTTAGTGCCATCGGTGCTTAGTGAATACTACTCATAAATGAACTCATACTTCTTTCGGATATAAATTGGAAATCGTGTTGGTAGAACAAGTCGCCTGCATTTTCTAGACAAATTGTTATCTTCAAGTGCGTCCGAAAATAAACTGCTAAAATACACAGAATAGGGAAGGCAGCCTTGTTGGGGAGATGTAGTTTGGCTAAGGCGCTGTGGCCGGGTGATGACACGGATTCTGAAACAATGGAGTTAAACACTCGCTGCTTGTCCCCATCGACAGCATTGAAGGCTGTCATATACCGCCCCATTAACGATTTGGCTGTATGATGTGTATAGTTGAAGGTGCTAGGTGTTGTCTTCTTCTAACAGCTACTAACGTGCCTGTGTTGTCTGTTTTTAGGATTTGTCTACTGATGTTGTTCTTTTAATTGCGGCGTTTTTATGTTGAGTTCTGTCACTTGAGTGTTGCAATTTGTTTAAGAATACGTCATGTGAGCGTGGTGTTTTGCTTGTTGGAATTTCGCTTTGTTACAATTTGTGATTGTTATAAAATCGTAAAGATTCAGAATCTCATGAGTTAAGAATGGGTTTGTGCGTGATTCTTATACGACCACACTGTGATTCTAATGCTTCTAATGATATTATAATACCTTATCTCCGTTTATATGGTTATAAATTAAAACACTAGTTTATAATCGTTTAATGTTTAGTGTTATCGTTTATAGTATTACAGTTTACATGTTATAGAGTACAGTTTATCCCCGACATACTTCGGGAATTAGGGACTGGTAGGTTGATGAGCGATTAACTACGGGGACCTTTCCCCTCAAGGAACACGTGTTAATCGCGTAGACAGCCAAGATGCTGCCGGTTAAGGGCACACTTGAAGGCGGAATTATCTTCAGGACTCATTGCAGCACCTTGGTTTCAGCTTCCTATCATCGTGGACCTTCTGATGCCTCTTCCGTTTTGATGAGTGTGCAAATGACTTTCCACACACAGAGCACAGGAATGGCTTCTCGCCCGTGTGTGTTCTCTGGTGTCTCTGAAGATGTGATGACTTTGCAAATGTCTTCCCACACACAGGGCACAGGAATGGCTTCTCGCCTGTGTGTGTTCTCTGATGAGTTTGAAGAGTTGATGAGTGTGCAAATGTCTTCCCACACACAGGGCACAGGAATAGCTTCTCGTCCGTGTGTGTTCTCTGGTGTCTCTTAAGATTTGATTGCCGTGAAAATGCCTTCCCACAGACAGAGCAATTCAATGGCTTCTTGTCTCCGTGTGCGTGGGGCTGTGGAGAGCGTCTCTGCTCCATGTGAGCGTAGTAACAGTAGCGGTGTTATCGAGTCAAAAGTACGCTTTCGGCCGAAAGGATGTTTAGCGTTGAGTTTTGGATTTTGTTAACTGCTAAAACGACACTCGCGTCTAACCGAGACGCAAAAAAATCCCGTAAATTTGACGAACACGTTTATCCGCGAAAATAGACACTTACTTGGAGATTCACGTTATATATTGATGTCTAGAACCCGTCTGAAGATGTCGCCACGAACTCTCCCGACGCAAAGTCGCCTAACTGTCGACACAGCAATTGTGCTCGCCAGGCTGCGTTGTCTCGCGGTTGAAGGGCGATCAGCAGAGCGACGAGTCGAGCGTCCAACCTCATCAAGTTCCCTCTCGAAATGGCATTGAGCTCTGCTTCTGAGCCGCCTTATAACTCCCCCCCTAGGATCCAATCCTTTGTCTTTCAGGATATTTGCATTCGATTGTTAATTTTGGAAGGTACAATCCGCATGTCTATTAACATACCGAAGAGTAATGTGCCCATTGTGCTTCATGCATGAATATGTAAGTGCATCTCAGTGTGTAATTGTGCGCTTATTTTGAATAAATGGAAAAACACGTTCCCCATGCCCTCCATTGTCCTCGATTTAAAGTGAATGCAGCCCCGTGGCGTTGCCAAAAACCGCCGAGCATCGGGAGTGAGCACATACAGACGAGTAGTGACCACACTTGCAATACAATCACTCTAACATCAGTAACCAAAATCCGATCTGGTACATGGTCTCCGCTTGGTCTGATTGGTATCCGTCATCACTCCGGAGACAAACAGCGAGGCATGGTTTGGCCAGCCACCACCTCGTTTGCCGCAGCGACTTTAGTAGCTGCTCTCAAACAACACTACAGGTTGTCTACAGGTATATACTGTAAATAGCTATTAAATTCCATTACCACACATTCATCCAACAGTGGACAGTTAATGTCACGTCTGTGTGTAACACAGGCTGCTGCGGCGCTGCCAACTGCGCTGTGAGGCGAGCGCGTCCACGCAAGAGAATCATCGCAACGTTGGTCTCGCCATTGAGACACACACAGCTCACCACACAGCCAGAACCATTGATACACCGAAGCTAAGAGATCAGCTTATACCCATCTTCTCAGTTGAAACTGTCTCTGTGTTTAAATATCTGGATGCCTACATGGACAAATCTTTGACGGTAGCCCGGGCCTCAGGGGCTCAGAAACTGTGGGCATCACAACACATTTCATTTGGCGTACGGTTTCCGTTGCCGAGAGCCCCACCACGTCGGACACACCAGACTTGGGCTGTACAGGACATGGGGATGAGCTGTCTGGGTGGGGACGGACATAAGTCTTGAGGCGCGATGGGTGGACGAACCAACGGCGACGCCCTATCTGTATTCATACACACTGCAGCCGTTTCACCTCTATGACTTCTACTGGACCCCGCCATGGGCGGAGCAACTTGGGGGACGTACCCGGTGGCACCTGTGGGCAATACAACCATGCCCTGTCCCCTACCGCTCATGGACGCACGTGGTCCCGCCGCCCGAGTTGTTTTCATTAGCGGCTTGCTCTCTGGCGGGGAAAGTTCTTCGTTATGAATCGTTTCGCAACGTTTCAGTCCCGAATCCCGAAGTATACCGGGGATCACCTGTACTCTATAACATGTAAACTGATAAACGCGATGTCCTCAATTATTCCAAGCTGCACAATTCACGGTTGCAGACTGCTTTGTATGTATGTAACATGTATGTATGTAACATGTCTGTTTGTAGTAAGGATATGTGCATGTAACATGTATGTATGTAACATGTATGTATGCATGCACCATGTATGTATGTAATATGGACGTGCAAACCAAGGGCGGGATATGTGAAACGGAAGGTGCAGGATCAGGATGGGATTAAAATTACTTGAATAACACTTTGGTGGGATTAGGATCAAGCTATCCACTGCTGGATGAATGTTCTATCTCAATGGCATCAAATAGCAATATTCAGTATGTATATATGAAATAATCGCACAAACCCAACATAAGCCCGTGCATTTATGAATCGTTACAATTGTAATGACTCGTTTGATAAAAGTATTTGATCAAAGTTTGTTATCCCATCACGGAACACCACTGGAACTGAAGCATATTAAGCAGCAGCAACTGCAGCGGCAACAACTGCAGCAGCAACTGCAGCAGCAACAGCAACTGCAGCAGCAGCAACTGCAGCAGCAGCAACTGCAGCAGCAGCAACTGCAGCAGCAACTGCATCAGCAGCAACTGCAGCAGCAGAATCACAGTGTGGTCGTATAAGAATCATGCACAAACCCATTATAAACTCATGAGATTATGAATCGTTACAATTATTATAACAATCACAAATTGTGACGACTTGTGGGATTCGAATAATTGTAATTCGATTCTAATCCTGCATATCCTATACCCGGTTCGCATTTTCACTTACCATACATACGACACCAGTGTGATTCTAATTTGAGTACAGTGCGATTCTAATTATTCTTATGCGATTATAATCCCACTATAACAGTTAAAAGTATTTTTCGATTTAAAGCTTTCGTGACTGCAGGGATTCATCTTCTTGGTTCTTTCGGTAAAGTCACGCAGAAGGGAAGTAGCCGAAACGTCGTGAGAATTAATTTATTTTATTATGTTTTATTTTTATTATTTTATTACTTCCCTTCTACGTGACTTTACCGAAAAAACCAAAAAGAGTTAAAAGTATTTTACAGCGTTCATATGTTATAATATTATGTTTCACTATGTTAGAGCTTAACATGTGAGAGCCTACAACTATCAGAGTTGATCAAATGCGATGATCAAAGGCGTCAATAGGGTAAGTTTGATCAGAGTCTTTGATCAAAGGCATAATCCCATCATGGAACACCTCCTCCCTGCGTATATAACAGCAACAGAAGCAGCAACATCACATTTCGAGGGCGACGCAGCTACTTCTGATTCTGCTGCTTCTGCTTCCCGGCTGTTTGTGGCCGGGCTGGAAATGATTGCGATGATCACGTCTGAACTGAGAATTAAGTGACTAAATACTACTTTGTTTAACCATAACTGTGTGTAGGTTATCTTCTTGGTTCTTTCGGTAAAATAACGTAGAAGGGAAATAATAAAATAATACAAATAAAACAGAATAAAAAAATTATCACGACGTTTCGGCCACAACGCAGGCAACCGTCCTCAGGTGAAGAACAGGGCTATCGGAAAGACAGCGTCTGAATGAACACCACCAAGCTTGGCAGCGTATATTTAAGCTGCAGGGGGAAGGGCGCCTTGACAAGGGAATTTGCATATCAACAGATGAAATTAGAATATTTATGGGAAATGCAGATATGGGATTAGTCACTACTTGTGGAATGCGTAGGAGGTGGGGGGGGGGTCTCAAAGTCATATTATGCCCGTGCATTATGTAGGATTAGCAGGAACAAAGGGAGGAAGTGGGGTTAGCAGTAATAAAGGGAAGGAATTTTAATTATAAGGAGCTGCAGCAGCCATACCACCACGTAAAAAAACTAAACTATAAACTACATCAATATTATCAATATACTAAATATACTCTCCAATAAGCTGAGCTACTAACAGGAAGTAATAGTGGACGGGCATGTGAACTTTGCCCGTATGTATGTAATGTGTATGCATGCCATTTGGACTTGCGAAGCGGAGGGGTCGGATATGCGAACTGGGGCGTGCAGGATTAGGAATCGGATGAAAATTATTAGAATAACACTATGGTAGTATTATAATTACACTGAGCTAGAGTGTATGTTATATGTAGATGCGCATTGGGAGTCGTAAATGCAAACTGGGAGGTGCTCGGTTTAGAATAGCATCAAAATGAGTTTCATAACAACGTGGTCCTATTAGAATCACGCTATCAACAGCTGCTGATGTTCGGGTGGCGGCCGTCGATTCGGGCTCTGCTCTTCATTTCCTCGCCTGGATGGTGCCGCGGGACGCAGCATTTCTGAAGGTGATGTTGTTGTTGCTGCTGCTGCAGTTGCTGCAGTTGCTGCTGCTGCAGTTGCTGCTGCTGCAGTTGCTGCTGCTGCAGTTGCTGCTGTTGCAGTTGCTGCAGTTGCTGCAGTTGCTGCTGCTGCAGTTGCTGCTGTTGTTGCTGGTACTGTTGTTGCTGGTACTGTTGCTGCTTAAGTTTCAGTGGTGTTCCGTGATAGGATAACAAACTTTGATCAAATACTCTTATCAAACGAGTCGTTACAATTGTAACGAATCATAATTGCACGGGCTTATGTTGGGTTTGTAAGATAATTCTATATTTACATACTGAATATTGCTATTTGATGCCATTGAGATAGAACATTCACCCAGCAGTGGACAGCTTGATCCTAATACCACGAAAGTGTTATTCAAACAATTTTAATCCCATCCTGATCCTGCACCTTCCGTTTCACATATCCCACCCTTGGTTCGCACGTCCATATTACATACATACATGTTACATGCATGCATGTTACATGCATGTATGTAACATGTTACATACATACATGTTACATGCATACATGTTACATACAGACATATTACATTCATGCATATTACATACAGACATGTTACATACTCACGAGCATAGTGTGATTCTTATAGGACCACGGTGTGAAGCTGAGAATTCGAATATCACACTTCAATGTTCGGTGTTCTAATCTGTAACACTAGTTTATTGTTATTTTATAGCTTTATAGTGTATAGCTCATAGCTTATATTGTTATAGTTCAAAACATTATAGTTTACTAGAACACTAGTTTGTAGTGTTATTTTAAAGCGTTACAATGTATAGCTCATAGTTTAAAGGTTATATTGTTAGAGTTTATAATGTTAGAGTATGCTCTGTGAGTTTACAATTTGAAAGTTTGTGAACGTGCCCTATTCTCGTGGGACCCGACACGAATTTGGAAATAATTGCTATGATCATGTCTGAGCTGGGATGAGCGTATAATGTTTACTTTGTTTAATCATAGCTGTGTGTAGGTTAGTGCCATCGGTGCTTAGTGAATACTACTCATAAATGAACTCATACTTCTTTCGGATATAAATTGGAAATCGTGTTGGTAGAACAAGTCGCCTGCATTTTCTAGACAAATTGTTATCTTCAAGTGCGTCCGAAAATAAACTGCTAAAATACACAGAATAGGGAAGGCAGCCTTGTTGGGGAGATGTAGTTTGGCTAAGGCGCTGTGGCCGGGTGATGACACGGATTCTGAAACAATGGAGTTAAACACTCGCTGCTTGTCCCAATCGACAGCATTGAAGGCTGTCATATACCGCGCCATTTACGAGTTGGCTGTATGATGTGTATAGTTGAAGGTGCTAGGTGTTGTCTTCTTCTAACAGCTACTAACGTGCCTGTGTTGTCTGTTTTTAGGATTTGTCTACTGATGTTGTTCTTTTAATTGCGGCGTTTTTATGTTGAGTTCTGTCACTTGAGTGTTGCAATTTGTTTAAGAATACGTCATGTGAGCGTGGTGTTTTGCTTGTTGGAATTTCGCTTTGTTACAATTTGTGATTGTTATAAAATCGTAAAGATTCAGAATCTCATGAGTTAAGAATGGGTTTGTGCGTGATTCTTATACGACCACACTGTGATTCTAATGCTTCTAATGATATTATAATACCTTATCTCCGTTTATATGGTTATAAATTAAAACACTAGTTTATAATCGTTTAATGTTTAGTGTTATCGTTTATAGTATTACAGTTTACATGTTATAGAGTACAGTTTATCCCCGACATACTTCGGGAATTAGGGACTGGTAGGTTGATGAGCGATTAACTACGGGGACCTTTCCCCTCAAGGAACACGTGTTAATCGCGTAGACAGCCAAGATGCTGCCGGTTAAGGGCACACTTGTGTGACGGAGATCCTCCACCTGAAACTCGCTTAACATGTTTTTGCTAGGAACATTATAAAATAAAGAACATTTGTTAAAAATACGTTTTTATTCATCTGCAATCATTTTTACGTGAAAACTCGAAGGGAATATTTATTACATTTCCAGTACAATGCAAACTATTTCCGTTCCAGGAATACCAAAGCGTTAAAGTATCATTCCCCATGATTTCCTTATTAGTTCACCACATTTGTTCACTGTGGGTCTATGTTGAAGTCAAGGCCATATATCCAACGAACGCGTCATCAATGTACATCCTGAAATCGGCTATCTAAAGTTGATTAATACCAATAAAAAAGCTTTATACTTGAAAAAAAACGTTTAAAATGTTGAGTAAAGATGTACCTACATACGCATTCCAACTTTAGCTCAACAGGAACACTTAACGACTACAATTGAACAGTCTCACAACCAGTGCTCATCACACCACTTCGGCAAGTAATCCGATAACATTACAAACCACCACTGTGCACGTCAAAAACTGTAAATGGTCAAAATTATAACCAAAAAGTACTCGATACGGCTTAATAGGTATAACCACCTGACATAATATTTTTTCAGTCACTCCGAGCTCTCGGTTTGATCCCCGAGCCACTCCATTACATCCAGCCACCTCTCGGGATCCAACTGAATGGGATCGAATGTGGAAACTTCTTCAGGACCAATTGCAGCACCTTGAATTTCAGCTTTTGATTTCAGTTTCCTATCATTGTGGACCTTCTGATGCATGTTCATGGTCGATGACCGTGCAAATGCCTTCCCACACACAGAGCACAAGAATGGCTTCTCACCCGTGTGTGTTCTCTGGTGACTTTGAAGATGTGATGACTTTGCAAATGTCTTCCTACACACAGAGCACAGGAATGGCTTCTTGCCCGTATGTGTTCTCTGATGGTCTTGACAAGTTGACGAGTGTGCAAATGCCTTTCCACACACAGGGCACAGGAATGGCTTCTCGCCGGTGTGTATTCTCTGGTGACTCTGAAGATGTGATGAGTGTGCAAATGTCTTCCCACACACAGAGCACAGAAACGGCTTCTCGCCCGTGTGTGTTCTCTGGTGACTCTGAAGATGTGATGACTGTGCAAATGTCTTCCCACACACAGGGCACAGGAACGGCTTCTCGCCCGTGTGTGTTCTCTGGTGACTCTGAAGATGTGATGAATGTGCAAATGTCTTCCCACACACAGGGCACATGAACGGCTTCTCGCCCGTGTGTGTTCTCTGGTGTCTCTGAAGATGTGATGGCCATGAAAATGTCTTCCCACACACAGAGCAATTGAATGGCTTCTTGCCTCCGTGTACGTGGGGCTGTGGAGAGCGTCTCTGCTCCATGTGAGCGAAGTAACAGCAGCGGTGTTATCGAGTCAAAAGTACGCTATCGGCCGCAAGGATGTTTAGCGTTGAGTTTTGGATTTTGTTAACAGCTAAAACAAGAACGACACTCGCGTCTAACCGAGAAGCAAAAAAATCCCGCTAATTTGACGACGAACACGTTTAAGAGTTTATCCGTGAAAATAGACACCTACTTGGAGATTCACGGTATATCGATGTCTAGAACCCGTCTGAAGATGTCGCCACGAACTCTCCCGACGCAAAGTCGCCTAACTGCCGACACAGCAATTGTGCTCGCCAGGCTGCGTTGTCTCGCGGTTGAAGGGCGATCAGCAGAGCGACGAGTCGAGCGTCCAACCTCATAAAGTTCCCTCTCGAAATGGCATTGAGCTCTGCTTCTGAGCCGCCTTATAACTCCCCCCCTAGGATCCAATCCTTTGTCTTTCAGGATATTTGCATTCGATTGTTAATTTTGGAAGGTACAATCCGCATGTCTATTAACATACCGAAGGGTAATGTGTCCTTTGTGCTTCATGCATGAATATGTAAGTGCATCTCAGTGTGTAATTATGCGCTTATTTTGAATAAATGGATAAACACGTTCGCCATGCCCTCCATTGTCCTCGATTTAAAGTGAATGCAGCCCCGTGGCGTTGCCAAAAACCGCCAAGCTTCGGGAGTGAGCACGTACAGACGCTTGCAATACAATCACTCTAACATCAGTAACCAAAATCCGATCTGGTACATGGTCTCCGCTTAAACTTGTTTATATTCGTTTAATGTTTAATGCTCTCTTTAAAGCGTTACAGTTTACATGTTTTAGAGTACAAGTGATCTCCAGTATACTTCGGAATTAGCGAAAGGAACGTTGCTAAACTATTTATAACAGGGACCTTTCCCCTCTAGGAACACATGTTGATGGTGGAGACAGCCAAGACGTTGCCGGTTAATGTCAGACTTGTGTTGCTGCAGTTGCTGCTGCTGCAGTTGATGCTGCTGCAGTTGCTGCAGTTGCTGCTGCTGCAGTTGCTGCTGTTGCTGTAGTTGCTGCTGCTGCAGTTGCTGCTGCTGCTGCAGTTTCTGCTGCTGCTGCAGTTGCTGCTGCTTCTGCTGTTGCTGCTGCTGCTGCTGTTGTTGCTGCTGTTGCTGCTTAATATGCTTCAGTTCCAGTGGTGTTCCGTGATGGGATAACAAACTTTGATTAAATACTTTTATCAAACAAGTCATTACAATTGCAACGATTCATAATTTCACGGGCTAATATTGGGTTTGTGCGATTATTGAACATATTCATACTGAATATTGTTATTTGATTCCATTGAGATGGAACATTCATCCCGCAGTGGACAGCTTGATCCTAATACCACCAAAGTGTTAATCAAGTAATTTTAATCCCATCCTGATCCTGCACCTTCCGTTTCACATATCACATCCTTGGTTCGCACGTCCATATTACATACATACATGTTACATACATGCATGTACCATGTTACATACATACATGTTACATGCATACATGTTACATGCACATATACTTACTACAAACAGATATGTTCCATACATACATGTTACATACTTACGACCGTAGTGTGATTCGAAGAGGACCACGGAGTGACTCGAATAATTCGAATGCGATTCGAAAATCACACTTCAAGGTAGGTTGTTGTAATCTATAACACTAGTTAATAATGTTATTGTATAGCGTTATAATGTATAGCTCATAGGTTATATTGTTAGAGTTCACATACTAGTTTACAGTAATTTGAAGATTCTTCAAATGTATATGTGAATGTTTTTAAGTTACCATTGTTGAAGTTCATAATGTTAAAGTTCACAGTGTGAGAATTTACAATGTGAGAGTATATCCAAGACGTCGATCGATGGCGTTGGTCTGGTAGGTTCGATCATAGTTTTTGATCAAAGACGTCATCCCATCACGGGACACCAACATGCTGCGTATATAACAGTAACAGAAGCAACTACAGCAGCTACGAAACCATTCGATGGCAAAGCAGCGACTTCTTCAATCTGAGAGTTTGTGGCCGTGCCCTGTTCTCGTGGGACCCGACACGGATTTGGAAATAATTGCTATGATCATGTCTGAGCTGGGATGAGCGACTAATGTTTACTTTGTTTAATCATAACTGTGTGTAGGTTAGTGTCATCGGTGCTTAGTGAATACTACTCATGAATGAACTCATACTTCTTTCGGATAGAAATTTGATATCGTGTTGGTAGAACAAGTCGCCTGCCTTTTCTAGACGAATTGTTATTTTCAAGTGCGTCCGTAAATATATTGCTAAAATACACAGCATAGGGAAGGCTGCCTTGTTGGGGAGATGTAGTTTGGCTAAGGCGCTGTGGCCGGGTGATGACACGGATTCTGAAACAATGGAGTTAAACACTCGCTGCTTGTCCCCATCGACAGCATTTAAGGCTGTCATATACCGCGCCATTTACGAGTTGGCTGTATGATGTGTATAGTTGAAGGTGCTAGGTGTTGTCTTCTTCTAACAGCTACTAACGTGCCTGTGTTGTCTGTTTTTAGGATTTGTCTACTGATGTTGTTCTTTTAATTGCGGCGTTTTTATGTTGAGTTCAGTCACTTGAGTGTTGCAATTTGTTTAAGAATACGTCATGTGAGCGTGGTGTTTTGCTTGTTGGAATTTCGCTTTGTTACAATTTGTGATTGTTATAAAATCGTAAAGATTCAGAATCTCATGAGTTAAGAATGGGTTTGTGCGTGATTCTTATACGACCACACTGTGATTCTAATGCTTCTAATGATATTATAATACCTTATCTCCGTTTATATGGTTATAAATTAAAACACTAGTTTATAATCGTTTAATGTTTAGTGTTATCGTTTATAGTATTACAGTTTACATGTTATAGAGTACAGTTTATCCCCGACATACTTCGGGAATTAGGGACTGGTAGGTTGATGAGCGATTAACTACGGGGACCTTTCCCCTCAAGGAACACGTGTTAATCGCGTAGACAGCCAAGATGCTGCCGGTTAAGGGCACACTTGTGTGACGGAGATCCTCCACCTGAAACTCGCTTAACATGTTTTTGCTAGGAACATTATAAAATAAAGAACATTTGTTAAAAATACGTTTTTATTCATCTGCAATCATTTTTACGTGAAAACTCGAAGGGAATATTTATTACATTTCCAGTACAATGCAAACTATTTCCGTTCCAGGAATACCAAAGCGTTAAAGTATCATTCCCCATGATTTCCTTATTAGTTCACCACATTTGTTCACTGTGGGTCTATGTTGAAGTCAAGGCCATATATCCAACGAACGCGTCATCAATGTACATCCTGAAATCGACTATCTAAAGTTGATTAATACCAATAAAAAAGCTTTATACTTGAAAAAAAAACGTTTAAAATGTTGAGTAAAGATGTACCTACATACGCATTCCAACTTTAGCTCAACAGGAACACTTAACGACTACAATTGAACAGTCTCACAACCAGTGCTCATCACACCACTTCGGCAAGTAATCCGATAACATTACAAACCACCACTGTGCACGTCAAAAACTGTAAATGGTCAAAATTATAACCAAAAAGTACTCGATACGGCTTAATAGGTATAACCACCTGACATAATATTTTTTCAGTCACTCCGAGCTCTCGGTTTGATCCCCGAGCCACTCCATTACATCCAGCCACCTCTCGGGATCCAACTGCATGGGATCGAATGTGGAAACTTCTTCAGGACCAATTGCAGCACCTTGAATTTCAGCTTTTGATTTCAGTTTCCTATCATTGTGGACCTTCTGATGCCTGTTCATGTTTGATGAGTGTGCAAATGCCTCCCCACACACAGGGCACAAGAATGGCTTCTCGCCCGTGTGTGTTCTCTGGTGACTTTGAAGATGTGATGACTTTGCAAATGTCTTCCTACACACAGAGCACAGGAATGGCTTCTTGCCCGTATGTGTTCTCTGATGGTCTTGACAAGTTGACGAGTGTGCAAATGCCTTTCCACACACAGGGCACAGGAATGGCTTCTCGCCGGTGTGTATTCTCTGGTGACTCTGAAGATGTGATGAGTGTGCAAATGTCTTCCCACACACAGAGCACAGAAACGGCTTCTCGCCCGTGTGTGTTCTCTGGTGACTCTGAAGATGTGATGACTGTGCAAATGTCTTCCCACACACAGGGCACAGGAACGGCTTCTCGCCCGTGTGTGTTCTCTGGTGACTCTGAAGATGTGATGAATGTGCAAATGTCTTCCCACACACAGGGCACATGAACGGCTTCTCGCCCGTGTGTGTTCTCTGGTGTCTCTGAAGATGTGATGGCCATGAAAATGTCTTCCCACACACAGAGCAATTGAATGGCTTCTTGCCTCCGTGTACGTGGGGCTGTGGAGAGCGTCTCTGCTCCATGTGAGCGAAGTAACAGCAGCGGTGTTATCGAGTCAAAAGTACGCTATCGGCCGCAAGGATGTTTAGCGTTGAGTTTTGGATTTTGTTAACAGCTAAAACAAGAACGACACTCGCGTCTAACCGAGAAGCAAAAAAATCCCGCTAATTTGACGACGAACACGTTTAAGAGTTTATCCGTGAAAATAGACACCTACTTGGAGATTCACGGTATATCGATGTCTAGAACCCGTCTGAAGATGTCGCCACGAACTCTCCCGACGCAAAGTCGCCTAACTGCCGACACAGCAATTGTGCTCGCCAGGCTGCGTTGTCTCGCGGTTGAAGGGCGATCAGCAGAGCGACGAGTCGAGCGTCCAACCTCATAAAGTTCCCTCTCGAAATGGCATTGAGCTCTGCTTCTGAGCCGCCTTATAACTCCCCCCCTAGGATCCAATCCTTTGTCTTTCAGGATATTTGCATTCGATTGTTAATTTTGGAAGGTACAATCCGCATGTCTATTAACATACCGAAGGGTAATGTGTCCTTTGTGCTTCATGCATGAATATGTAAGTGCATCTCAGTGTGTAATTATGCGCTTATTTTGAATAAATGGATAAACACGTTCGCCATGCCCTCCATTGTCCTCGATTTAAAGTGAATGCAGCCCCGTGGCGTTGCCAAAAACCGCCAAGCTTCGGGAGTGAGCACGTACAGACGCTTGCAATACAATCACTCTAACATCAGTAACCAAAATCCGATCTGGTACATGGTCTCCGCTTAAACTTGTTTATATTCGTTTAATGTTTAATGCTCTCTTTAAAGCGTTACAGTTTACATGTTTTAGAGTACAAGTGATCTCCAGTATACTTCGGAATTAGCGAAAGGAACGTTGCTAAACTATTTATAACAGGGACCTTTCCCCTCTAGGAACACATGTTGATGGTGGAGACAGCCAAGACGTTGCCGGTTAATGTCAGACTTGTGTTGCTGCAGTTGCTGCTGCTGCAGTTGCTGCTGCTGCAGTTGCTGCAGTTGCTGCTGCTGCAGTTGCTGCTGTTGCTGTAGTTGCTGCTGCTGCAGTTGCTGCTGCTGCTGCAGTTTCTGCTGCTGCTGCAGTTGCTGCTGCTTCTGCTGTTGCTGCTGCTGCTGCTGTTGTTGCTGCTGTTGCTGCTTAATATGCTTCAGTTCCAGTGGTGTTCCGTGATGGGATAACAAACTTTGATTAAATACTTTTATCAAACAAGTCATTACAATTGCAACGATTCATAATTTCACGGGCTAATATTGGGTTTGTGCGATTATTGAACATATTCATACTGAATATTGTTATTTGATTCCATTGAGATGGAACATTCATCCCGCAGTGGACAGCTTGATCCTAATACCACCAAAGTGTTAATCAAGTAATTTTAATCCCATCCTGATCCTGCACCTTCCGTTTCACATATCACATCCTTGGTTCGCACGTCCATATTACATACATACATGTTACATACATGCATGTACCATGTTACATACATACATGTTACATGCATACATGTTACATGCACATATACTTACTACAAACAGATATGTTCCATACATACATGTTACATACTTACGACCGTAGTGTGATTCGAAGAGGACCACGGAGTGACTCGAATAATTCGAATGCGATTCGAAAATCACACTTCAAGGTAGGTTGTTGTAATCTATAACACTAGTTAATAATGTTATTGTATAGCGTTATAATGTATAGCTCATAGGTTATATTGTTAGAGTTCACATACTAGTTTACAGTAATTTGAAGATTCTTCAAATGTATATGTGAATGTTTTTAAGTTACCATTGTTGAAGTTCATAATGTTAAAGTTCACAGTGTGAGAATTTACAATGTGAGAGTATATCCAAGACGTCGATCGATGGCGTTGGTCTGGTAGGTTCGATCATAGTTTTTGATCAAAGACGTCATCCCATCACGGGACACCAACATGCTGCGTATATAACAGTAACAGAAGCAACTACAGCAGCTACGAAACCATTCGATGGCAAAGCAGCGACTTCTTCAATCTGAGAGTTTGTGGCCGTGCCCTGTTCTCGTGGGACCCGACACGGATTTGGAAATAATTGCTATGATCATGTCTGAGCTGGGATGAGCGACTAATGTTTACTTTGTTTAATCATAACTGTGTGTAGGTTAGTGTCATCGGTGCTTAGTGAATACTACTCATGAATGAACTCATACTTCTTTCGGATAGAAATTTGATATCGTGTTGGTAGAACAAGTCGCCTGCCTTTTCTAGACGAATTGTTATTTTCAAGTGCGTCCGTAAATATATTGCTAAAATACACAGCATAGGGAAGGCTGCCTTGTTGGGGAGATGTAGTTTGGCTAAGGCGCTGTGGCCGGGTGATGACACGGATTCTGAAACAATGGAGTTAAACACTCGCTGCTTGTCCCCATCGACAGCATTTAAGGCTGTCATATACCGCGCCATTTACGAGTTGGCTGTATGATGTGTATAGTTGAAGGTGCTAGGTGTTGTCTTCTTCTAACAGCTACTAACGTGCCTGTGTTGTCTGTTTTTAGGATTTGTCTACTGATGTTGTTCTTTTAATTGCGGCGTTTTTATGTTGAGTTCAGTCACTTGAGTGTTGCAATTTGTTTAAGAATACGTCATGTGAGCGTGGTGTTTTGCTTGTTGGAATTTCGCTTTGTTACAATTTGTGATTGTTATAAAATCGTAAAGATTCAGAATCTCATGAGTTAAGAATGGGTTTGTGCGTGATTCTTATACGACCACACTGTGATTCTAATGCTTCTAATGATATTATAATACCTTATCTCCGTTTATATGGTTATAAATTAAAACACTAGTTTATAATCGTTTAATGTTTAGTGTTATCGTTTATAGTATTACAGTTTACATGTTATAGAGTACAGTTTATCCCCGACATACTTCGGGAATTAGGGACTGGTAGGTTGATGAGCGATTAACTACGGGGACCTTTCCCCTCAAGGAACACGTGTTAATCGCGTAGACAGCCAAGATGCTGCCGGTTAAGGGCACACTTGTGTGACGGAGATCCTCCACCTGAAACTCGCTTAACATGTTTTTGCTAGGAACATTATAAAATAAAGAACATTTGTTAAAAATACGTTTTTATTCATCTGCAATCATTTTTACGTGAAAACTCGAAGGGAATATTTATTACATTTCCAGTACAATGCAAACTATTTCCGTTCCAGGAATACCAAAGCGTTAAAGTATCATTCCCCATGATTTCCTTATTAGTTCACCACATTTGTTCACTGTGGGTCTATGTTGAAGTCAAGGCCATATATCCAACGAACGCGTCATCAATGTACATCCTGAAATCGACTATCTAAAGTTGATTAATACCAATAAAAAAGCTTTATACTTGAAAAAAAACGTTTAAAATGTTGAGTAAAGATGTACCTACATACGCATTCCAACTTTAGCTCAACAGGAACACTTAACGACTACAATTGAACAGTCTCACAACCAGTGCTCATCACACCACTTCGGCAAGTAATCCGATAACATTACAAACCACCACTGTGCACGTCAAAAACTGTAAATGGTCAAAATTATAACCAAAAAGTACTCGATACGGCTTAATAGGTATAACCACCTGACATAATATTTTTTCAGTCACTCCGAGCTCTCGGTTTGATCCCCGAGCCACTCCATTACATCCAGCCACCTCTCGGGATCCAACTGCATGGGATCGAATGTGGAAACTTCTTCAGGACCAATTGCAGCACCTTGAATTTCAGCTTTTGATTTCAGTTTCCTATCATTGTGGACCTTCTGATGCCTGTTCATGTTTGATGAGTGTGCAAATGCCTCCCCACACACAGGGCACAAGAATGGCTTCTCGCCCGTGTGTGTTCTCTGGTGACTTTGAAGATGTGATGACTTTGCAAATGTCTTCCTACACACAGAGCACAGGAATGGCTTCTTGCCCGTATGTGTTCTCTGATGGTCTTGACAAGTTGACGAGTGTGCAAATGCCTTTCCACACACAGGGCACAGGAATGGCTTCTCGCCGGTGTGTATTCTCTGGTGACTCTGAAGATGTGATGAGTGTGCAAATGTCTTCCCACACACAGAGCACAGAAACGGCTTCTCGCCCGTGTGTGTTCTCTGGTGACTCTGAAGATGTGATGACTGTGCAAATGTCTTCCCACACACAGGGCACAGGAACGGCTTCTCGCCCGTGTGTGTTCTCTGGTGACTCTGAAGATGTGATGAATGTGCAAATGTCTTCCCACACACAGGGCACATGAACGGCTTCTCGCCCGTGTGTGTTCTCTGGTGTCTCTGAAGATGTGATGGCCATGAAAATGTCTTCCCACACACAGAGCAATTGAATGGCTTCTTGCCTCCGTGTACGTGGGGCTGTGGAGAGCGTCTCTGCTCCATGTGAGCGAAGTAACAGCAGCGGTGTTATCGAGTCAAAAGTACGCTATCGGCCGCAAGGATGTTTAGCGTTGAGTTTTGGATTTTGTTAACAGCTAAAACAAGAACGACACTCGCGTCTAACCGAGAAGCAAAAAAATCCCGCTAATTTGACGACGAACACGTTTAAGAGTTTATCCGTGAAAATAGACACCTACTTGGAGATTCACGGTATATCGATGTCTAGAACCCGTCTGAAGATGTCGCCACGAACTCTCCCGACGCAAAGTCGCCTAACTGCCGACACAGCAATTGTGCTCGCCAGGCTGCGTTGTCTCGCGGTTGAAGGGCGATCAGCAGAGCGACGAGTCGAGCGTCCAACCTCATAAAGTTCCCTCTCGAAATGGCATTGAGCTCTGCTTCTGAGCCGCCTTATAACTCCCCCCCTAGGATCCAATCCTTTGTCTTTCAGGATATTTGCATTCGATTGTTAATTTTGGAAGGTACAATCCGCATGTCTATTAACATACCGAAGGGTAATGTGTCCTTTGTGCTTCATGCATGAATATGTAAGTGCATCTCAGTGTGTAATTATGCGCTTATTTTGAATAAATGGATAAACACGTTCGCCATGCCCTCCATTGTCCTCGATTTAAAGTGAATGCAGCCCCGTGGCGTTGCCAAAAACCGCCAAGCTTCGGGAGTGAGCACGTACAGACGCTTGCAATACAATCACTCTAACATCAGTAACCAAAATCCGATCTGGTACATGGTCTCCGCTTAAACTTGTTTATATTCGTTTAATGTTTAATGCTCTCTTTAAAGCGTTACAGTTTACATGTTTTAGAGTACAAGTGATCTCCAGTATACTTCGGAATTAGCGAAAGGAACGTTGCTAAACTATTTATAACAGGGACCTTTCCCCTCTAGGAACACATGTTGATGGTGGAGACAGCCAAGACGTTGCCGGTTAATGTCAGACTTGTGTTGCTGCAGTTGCTGCTGCTTGCAGTTGATGCTGCTGCAGTTGCTGCAGTTGCTGCTGCTGCAGTTGCTGCTGTTGCTGTAGTTGCTGCTGCTGCAGTTGCTGCTGCTGCTGCAGTTTCTGCTGCTGCTGCAGTTGCTGCTGCTTCTGCTGTTGCTGCTGCTGCTGCTGTTGTTGCTGCTGTTGCTGCTTAATATGCTTCAGTTCCAGTGGTGTTCCGTGATGGGATAACAAACTTTGATTAAATACTTTTATCAAACAAGTCATTACAATTGCAACGATTCATAATTTCACGGGCTAATATTGGGTTTGTGCGATTATTGAACATATTCATACTGAATATTGTTATTTGATTCCATTGAGATGGAACATTCATCCCGCAGTGGACAGCTTGATCCTAATACCACCAAAGTGTTAATCAAGTAATTTTAATCCCATCCTGATCCTGCACCTTCCGTTTCACATATCACATCCTTGGTTCGCACGTCCATATTACATACATACATGTTACATACATGCATGTACCATGTTACATACATACATGTTACATGCATACATGTTACATGCACATATACTTACTACAAACAGATATGTTCCATACATACATGTTACATACTTACGACCGTAGTGTGATTCGAAGAGGACCACGGAGTGACTCGAATAATTCGAATGCGATTCGAAAATCACACTTCAAGGTAGGTTGTTGTAATCTATAACACTAGTTAATAATGTTATTGTATAGCGTTATAATGTATAGCTCATAGGTTATATTGTTAGAGTTCACATACTAGTTTACAGTAATTTGAAGATTCTTCAAATGTATATGTGAATGTTTTTAAGTTACCATTGTTGAAGTTCATAATGTTAAAGTTCACAGTGTGAGAATTTACAATGTGAGAGTATATCCAAGACGTCGATCGATGGCGTTGGTCTGGTAGGTTCGATCATAGTTTTTGATCAAAGACGTCATCCCATCACGGGACACCAACATGCTGCGTATATAACAGTAACAGAAGCAACTACAGCAGCTACGAAACCATTCGATGGCAAAGCAGCGACTTCTTCAATCTGAGAGTTTGTGGCCGTGCCCTGTTCTCGTGGGACCCGACACGGATTTGGAAATAATTGCTATGATCATGTCTGAGCTGGGATGAGCGACTAATGTTTACTTTGTTTAATCATAACTGTGTGTAGGTTAGTGTCATCGGTGCTTAGTGAATACTACTCATGAATGAACTCATACTTCTTTCGGATAGAAATTTGATATCGTGTTGGTAGAACAAGTCGCCTGCCTTTTCTAGACGAATTGTTATTTTCAAGTGCGTCCGTAAATATATTGCTAAAATACACAGCATAGGGAAGGCTGCCTTGTTGGGGAGATGTAGTTTGGCTAAGGCGCTGTGGCCGGGTGATGACACGGATTCTGAAACAATGGAGTTAAACACTCGCTGCTTGTCCCCATCGACAGCATTGAAGGCTGTCATATACCGCGCCATTTACGAGTTGGCTGTATGATGTGTATAGTTGAAGGTGCTAGGTGTTGTCTTCTTCTAACAGCTACTAACGTGCCTGTGTTGTCTGTTTTTAGGATTTGTCTACTGATGTTGTTCTTTTAATTGCGGCGTTTTTATGTTGAGTTCATGTCACTTGAGTGTTGCAATTTGTTTAAGAATACGTCATGTGAGCGTGGTGTTTTGCTTGTTGGAATTTCGCTTTGTTACAATTTGTGATTGTTATAAAATCGTAAAGATTCAGAATCTCATGAGTTAAGAATGGGTTTGTGCGTGATTCTTATACGACCACACTGTGATTCTAATGCTTCTAATGATATTATAATACCTTATCTCCGTTTATATGGTTATAAATTAAAACACTAGTTTATAATCGTTTAATGTTTAGTGTTATCGTTTATAGTATTACAGTTTACATGTTATAGAGTACAGTTTATCCCCGACATACTTCGGGAATTAGGGACTGGTAGGTTGATGAGCGATTAACTACGGGGACCTTTCCCCTCAAGGAACACGTGTTAATCGCGTAGACAGCCAAGATGCTGCCGGTTAAGGGCACACTTGTGTGACGGAGATCCTCCACCTGAAACTCGCTTAACATGTTTTTGCTAGGAACATTATAAAATAAAGAACATTTGTTAAAAATACGTTTTTATTCATCTGCAATCATTTTTACGTGAAAACTCGAAGGGAATATTTATTACATTTCCAGTACAATGCAAACTATTTCCGTTCCAGGAATACCAAAGCGTTAAAGTATCATTCCCCATGATTTCCTTATTAGTTCACCACATTTGTTCACTGTGGGTCTATGTTGAAGTCAAGGCCATATATCCAACGAACGCGTCATCAATGTACATCCTGAAATCGGCTATCTAAAGTTGATTAATACCAATAAAAAAGCTTTATACTTGAAAAAAAACGTTTAAAATGTTGAGTAAAGATGTACCTACATACGCATTCCAACTTTAGCTCAACAGGAACACTTAACGACTACAATTGAACAGTCTCACAACCAGTGCTCATCACACCACTTCGGCAAGTAATCCGATAACATTACAAACCACCACTGTGCACGTCAAAAACTGTAAATGGTCAAAATTATAACCAAAAAGTACTCGATACGGCTTAATAGGTATAACCACCTGACATAATATTTTTTCAGTCACTCCGAGCTCTCGGTTTGATCCCCGAGCCACTCCATTACATCCAGCCACCTCTCGGGATCCAACTGCATGGGATCGAATGTGGAAACTTCTTCAGGACCAATTGCAGCACCTTGAATTTCAGCTTTTGATTTCAGTTTCCTATCATTGTGGACCTTCTGATGCCTGTTCATGTTTGATGAGTGTGCAAATGCCTCCCCACACACAGGGCACAAGAATGGCTTCTCGCCCGTGTGTGTTCTCTGGTGACTTTGAAGATGTGATGACTTTGCAAATGTCTTCCTACACACAGAGCACAGGAATGGCTTCTTGCCCGTATATGTTCTCTGATGGTCTTGACAAGTTGACGAGTGTGCAAATGCCTTTCCACACACAGGGCACAGGAATGGCTTCTCGCCGGTGTGTATTCTCTGGTGACTCTGAAGATGTGATGAGTGTGCAAATGTCTTCCCACACACAGAGCACAGAAACGGCTTCTCGCCCGTGTGTGTTCTCTGGTGACTCTGAAGATGTGATGACTGTGCAAATGTATTCCCACACACAGGGCACAGGAACGGCTTCTCGCCCGTGTGTGTTCTCTGGTGACTCTGAAGATGTGATGAATGTGCAAATGTCTTCCCACACACAGGGCACATGAACGGCTTCTCGCCCGTGTGTGTTCTCTGGTGTCTCTGAAGATGTGATGGCCATGAAAATGTCTTCCCACACACAGAGCAATTGAATGGCTTCTTGCCTCCGTGTACGTGGGGCTGTGGAGAGCGTCTCTGCTCCATGTGAGCGAAGTAACAGCAGCGGTGTTATCGAGTCAAAAGTACGCTATCGGCCGCAAGGATGTTTAGCGTTGAGTTTTGGATTTTGTTAACAGCTAAAACAAGAACGACACTCGCGTCTAACCGAGAAGCAAAAAAATCCCGCTAATTTGACGACGAACACGTTTAAGAGTTTATCCGGTGAAAATAGACACCTACTTGGAGATTCACGGTATATCGATGTCTAGAACCCGTCTGAAGATGTCGCCACGAACTCTCCCGACGCAAAGTCGCCTAATTGCCGACACAGCAATTGTGCTCGCCAGGCTGCGTTGTCTCGCGGTTGAAGGGCGATCAGCAGAGCGACGAGTCGAGCGTCCAACCTCATCAAGTTCCCTCTCGAAATGGCATTGAGCTCTGCTTCTGAGCCGCCTTATAACTCCCCCCCTAGGATCCAATCCTTTGTCTTTCAGGATATTTGCATTCGATTGTTAATTTTGGAAGGTACAATCCGCATGTCTATTAACATACCGAAGGGTAATGTGTCCTTTGTGCTTCATGCATGAATATGTAAGTGCATCTCAGTGTGTAATTATGCGCTTATTTTGAATAAATGGATAAACACGTTCGCCATGCCCTCCATTGTCCTCGATTTAAAGTGAATGCAGCCCCGTGGCGTTGCCAAAAACCGCCAAGCTTCGGGAGTGAGCACGTACAGACGCTTGCAATACAATCACTCTAACATCAGTAACCAAAATCCGATCTGGTACATGGTCTCCGCTTAAACTTGTTTATATTCGTTTAATGTTTAATGCTCTCTTTAAAGCGTTACAGTTTACATGTTTTAGAGTACAAGTGATCTCCAGTATACTTCGGAATTAGCGAAAGGAACGTTGCTAAACTATTTATAACAGGGACCTTTCCCCTCTAGGAACACATGTTGATGGTGGAGACAGCCAAGACGTTGCCGGTTAATGTCAGACTTGTGTTGCTGCAGTTGCTGCTGCTGCAGTTGCTGCTGCAGTTGCTGCAGTTGCTGCTGCTGCAGTTGCTGCTGTTGCTGTAGTTGCTGCTGCTGCAGTTGCTGCTGCTGCTGCAGTTTCTGCTGCTGCTGCAGTTGCTGCTGCTTCTGCTGTTGCTGCTGCTGCTGCTGCTGTTGTTGCTGCTGTTGCTGCTTAATATGCTTCAGTTCCAGTGGTGTTCCGTGATGGGATAACAAACTTTGATTAAATACTTTTATCAAACAAGTCATTACAATTGCAACGATTCATAATTTCACGGGCTAATATTGGGTTTGTGCGATTATTGAACATATTCATACTGAATATTGTTATTTGATTCCATTGAGATGGAACATTCATCCCGCAGTGGACAGCTTGATCCTAATACCACCAAAGTGTTAATCAAGTAATTTTAATCCCATCCTGATCCTGCACCTTCCGTTTCACATATCACATCCTTGGTTCGCACGTCCATATTACATACATACATGTTACATACATGCATGTACCATGTTACATACATACATGTTACATGCATACATGTTACATGCACATATACTTACTACAAACAGATATGTTCCATACATACATGTTACATACTTACGACCGTAGTGTGATTCGAAGAGGACCACGGAGTGACTCGAATAATTCGAATGCGATTCGAAAATCACACTTCAAGGTAGGTTGTTGTAATCTATAACACTAGTTAATAATGTTATTGTATAGCGTTATAATGTATAGCTCATAGGTTATATTGTTAGAGTTCACATACTAGTTTACAGTAATTTGAAGATTCTTCAAATGTATATGTGAATGTTTTTAAGTTACCATTGTTGAAGTTCATAATGTTAAAGTTCACAGTGTGAGAATTTACAATGTGAGAGTATATCCAAGACGTCGATCGATGGCGTTGGTCTGGTAGGTTCGATCATAGTTTTTGATCAAAGACGTCATCCCATCACGGGACACCAACATGCTGCGTATATAACAGTAACAGAAGCAACTACAGCAGCTACGAAACCATTCGATGGCAAAGCAGCGACTTCTTCAATCTGAGAGTTTGTGGCCGTGCCCTGTTCTCGTGGGACCCGACACGGATTTGGAAATAATTGCTATGATCATGTCTGAGCTGGGATGAGCGACTAATGTTTACTTTGTTTAATCATAACTGTGTGTAGGTTAGTGTCATCGGTGCTTAGTGAATACTACTCATGAATGAACTCATACTTCTTTCGGATAGAAATTTGATATCGTGTTGGTAGAACAAGTCGCCTGCCTTTTCTAGACGAATTGTTATTTTCAAGTGCGTCCGTAAATATATTGCTAAAATACACAGCATAGGGAAGGCTGCCTTGTTGGGGAGATGTAGTTTGGCTAAGGCGCTGTGGCCGGGTGATGACACGGATTCTGAAACAATGGAGTTAAACACTCGCTGCTTGTCCCCATCGACAGCATTTAAGGCTGTCATATACCGCGCCATTTACGAGTTGGCTGTATGATGTGTATAGTTGAAGGTGCTAGGTGTTGTCTTCTTCTAACAGCTACTAACGTGCCTGTGTTGTCTGTTTTTAGGATTTGTCTACTGATGTTGTTCTTTTAATTGCGGCGTTTTTATGTTGAGTTCTGTCACTTGAGTGTTGCAATTTGTTTAAGAATACGTCATGTGAGCGTGGTGTTTTGCTTGTTGGAATTTCGCTTTGTTACAATTTGTGATTGTTATAAAATCGTAAAGATTCAGAATCTCATGAGTTAAGAATGGGTTTGTGCGTGATTCTTATACGACCACACTGTGATTCTAATGCTTCTAATGATATTATAATACCTTATCTCCGTTTATATGGTTATAAATTAAAACACTAGTTTATAATCGTTTAATGTTTAGTGTTATCGTTTATAGTATTACAGTTTACATGTTATAGAGTACAGTTTATCCCCGACATACTTCGGGATTTGGGACTGGTACGTTGATGAACGATTAACTACGGGGGCCTTTCCCCTCAAGGAACACGTGTTAATAGGGTAGACAGCTAAGATGCTGCCGGTTAAGGGCACACTTGTGTGACGGAGATCCTCCACCTGAAATTATCTTAACATGTTTTTCTAGGAACATTATAAAATAAAGAACGGACAAACATTTGTTAAAAATACGTTTTTATTCATCTGCAATCATTTTTACGTCAAAACTCGAAGGGAATATTTATTATGTCCTATGTTCACACATTTCCAGTACAATGCAAACCATTTCCGTTCCAGGAATACCAAAGCGTTAAAGTATCATTGCCCATGATTTCCTTATTAGTTCACCACATTTGTTCACTGTGCGTCTATGTTGAAGTCAAGGCCATATATCCAACGTACGCGTCATCAATGTACATCCTGAAATCGGCAATCTAAAGTCGATTAATACCAATCAAAAAAAGCTTTATACTTGAAAAAAAACGTTTAAAATGTTGAGTAAAATTGTACCTACATACGCATTCCAACTTTAGCTCAACAAGAACACATAACGACTACAATTGAACAGTCTCACAACCAGTGCTCATCACACCACTTCGGCAAGTAATCCGATAACATTACAAACCACCACTGTGCACGTCAAAAACTGTAAATGGTCAAAATTATAACCAAAAAGTACTCGATACGGCTTAATAGGTATAACCACATGACATAATATTTTTTCAGTCACTCCGAGCTCTCTGGTTGACTCTCGAGCCACTCCATTACATCCAGCCATCTCTCGGGATCCAACTGCATGGGATCGAAGGTGGAAACTTCTTCAGGACTCATTGCAGCACCTTGAATTTCAGCTTTTGATTTCAGTTTCCTATCATTGTGGACCTTCTGATGCCTGTTCATGTTTGATGAGTGTGCAAATGCCTCCCCACACACAGGGCACAAGAATGGCTTCTCGCCCGTGTGTGTTCTCTGGTGACGCTGAAGATGTGATGAGTGTGCAAATGTCTTCCCACACACAGGGCACAGGAATGGCTTCTCGCCCGTGTGTGTTCTCTGATGACTCTGAAGATGTGATGAGTTTGCAAATGTCTTCCCACACACAGGGCACAGGAATGGCTTCTCGCCCGTGTGTATTCTCTGGTGAGTTTGAAGATTTGATGCCTGTGCAAATGTCTTCCCACACACAGGGCACAGGAATGGCTTCTCGCCCGTGTGTGTTCTCTGATGACTCTGAAGATGTGATGAGTGTGCAAATGTTTTCCCACACACAGAGCACAGGAATGGCTTCTCACCCGTGTGTGTTCTCTGGTGTCTCTTAAGACTTGATGACCATGAAAATGCCTTCCCACACACAGAGCAATTAAATTGTTCCTTGCCCCCGTGTGCGTGGGGCTGTGGAGAGCGTCTCTGCTCCATGTGAGCGTAGTAACAGTAGCGGTGTTATCGAGTCAAAAGTACGCTATCGGCCGCAAGGATGTTTAGCGTCGAGTTTTGTATTTTGTTAACTGCTAAAACAAGAACGACACTCGCGTCTAACCGAGACGCAAAAAAATCCCGTAAATTTGACGACGAAAACGTTTAAGAGTTTATCCGCGAAAATAGACACTTACTTGGAGATTCACGGTATATCGATGTCTGTAACCCGTCTGAAGATGTCGCCACGAACTCTCCCGACACAAAGTCGCCTAAATGTCGACACAGCAATTGTGCTCGCCAGGCTGCGTTGTCTCGCGGTTGAAGGGCGATCAGCAGAGCGACGAGTCGAGTGTCCAACCTCATCAAGTTCCCTCTCGAAATGGCATTGAGCTCTGCTTCTGAGCCGCCTTATAACTCCCCCCCTAGGATCCAATCCTTTGTCTTTCAGGATATTTGCATTCGATTGTTAATTTTGGAAGGCACAATCCGCATGTCTATTAACATACCGAAGAGTAATGTGCCCATTGTGCTTCATGCATGAATATGTAAGTGCATCTCAGTGTGTAATTGTGCGCTTATTTTGAATTAATGGAAAAAAATTGTCCTCGATTTAAAGTGAATGCAGAGAAATTAGCATGTAACTTTAGAAAAGGAAGAGAACGGCCTTCTCGACGAGGGAGTGAAACCCAATGGGTAATATTCTTTTACAGCGTTACAATGGATAGGTTGTAGTTCATAGGTTATAATATTATGTTTCACTATGGTAGAGCTTAACATGTGAGAGTCTACAATATCAGAGTTGATCAAATGCGACGATCAAGGGCGTCAATCGGGTGAGTTTGAACAGAGGCTTTAATCAAAGGCGTCATCCCATCACGGAACACCACCTCCCTGCGTATATCACAGCAACAGAAGCAACTACAGCAGCAACAACAGCAGCGACAACAACAGCAGCAACATCACATTTCGAGGGCGACGCAGCTACTTCCGATTCTGCTGCCCAGCTGTTTGTAGTCAGGACCTGCTCTCGCAGGACCCCACACGTCTTTGGAAATGTTTGCGATGATCATGGCTGAGCTGAGAATTAAGTCACTCAAGATTAATTATAGATTTGAAGCTTTCGTGACTGCAAGGATTCATATTCTTAGGTTTTTTCGTCGTGATTGTTTTTTATTTTACTTTTATTAATTTTAAATTTTTACCCACGTGACTTTACCGAAAAAACCTAAGAATACACTCAAGATTACTTTGTTTAACCATAACTTTAGGTAGGTTAGTGTCATCGGGGCTCTGTGAATACTACTCATGAATGAAATCACACTCCTGTATGACCGACATTGTACTAATTTTGGTTGATCGAGTAGAACAAGGCACGTGCCATGGTCCAGACGAATTCTTATTAACAACAGTGTCCTTAAATATGATGCTAAAATAAATGTTAACATTGGATTAAACGTGCACCTCTTAACCCTCCCTCGCATTTACGACTAACGATTTGCACTTGCACATAATATACATTCTTGCACAGTAAAATGCTAATACGACAATATTGTCATTCTAAAATTTAAATGCGATTCTTGCCCTGTACCCCCCACAGTTCACATATCCGACCCCCGGTTCGATTGAACAGATAATTTACATAAATATGTGTAGAGTGCGATTTTAATACTTCTAATGAGATTTAAATACCGTACCTGCGTTTATGGTGGTATAAATTATAAAAACCAGTTGGTAGGTTTTTTTGTCGTTTAATGTTTAGTGTTATTGTTTATAGTGTTATCAGTTTACATGTTTTTAAGTACAGGTGATTCCCGGTATACTTCGGTATTCTGGACCTGAACGTTGCGAAACGATTCATAACGAGGACCTTTCCCCACCAGAGCGCAATACGCTAATGAAAAGAACTCGGGGCAGCGGGAACACGTGCTTCCATGGGCGGTGGGGGACAGGGCATGGTGTATTGCCCACAGGTGCCACCGGGTATGTCCCCCAAGTTGCTCCGCCCATGGCGGGGACAGGTAGAGGTCATAGAGGTGGGTGATGTAAAGACAGTGCGTCAACTAAGGGACAAGTGGTGACAACAAGATAGAGAGAGTTCGAGAAGGGAAGGCGAGACCAAGTGTGGCGGAGGTTCACGCCGAGAATGAGAGAGGGGGAGTAACGAGGTTTGGGGCTGTGTTGGCTGGTTGCTGTCTCGTCGTCGTCGTTGCTATATCGTGACGCCTGGGGTCTGAAACCGCGTAAAAGGCTAAATAAAATAACCCTCTGCAGTCTGAGTCCGGAGTCATTACAATTGTAACGATTCATTATTTCACGGGCTAGTATTGGGTTTGTGCGATTATTTTAAATATTCATACTGAATATTGCTGTTTGATGCCATTGAGATGGAACATTTATCCAGCAGTGGACAGCTTGATCCTAATGTAGAGCCGTTGTAGACGGCCGGATTTAGACTTGCCGCGGATGGCAAACAAACACAATGGGCGTGGCTACATCGGTACGTGAAGAAGGTGTTTACTGCGACGTCCGCGTTGTTATCCTGGGGGGCTATTGCGGAGCTGGGATCCCCCACAGCCCCACCCCTCAAATTGGCCGACATGTGAAATTCAACGTCGCTAAATTGACAGAGGCGCGGGAGGCGGCCATGCAGAACTCTGAACTCCGCCAGAAGGCAAATGAGAGGCTCAGGCTGGCTCGGGTGCATGTGCTTCAGTGGAAGCCAGGTGACGAGGCGTGGTTGCACTGTGGTGCAGGTTTTGCGCCCACAATGTGTGCGTATCCGATGGGGGAAACGTCGGTGGTTTGTGCACCCCTCCAGGTTAAAACCGTTCGTTGCGCCCCATGTTCCTACTTCACACACACGTGGCCAATCATGTGAGGGGTCCACCGACTCCCGGAGTACGACCTCTCTGCTGCCATCTGACTTAACACCGTCTGTTTCACCTCCAGGCGCACCAGGAGTGACACGCTCACGACCGCCAACCCCCCCCCCCGGGGGGGATGGGGTCGCTCTGCAGCGAAGCCAGACACCCTCACACCCGGACTGTTAACATCCGCCACTGGCCGAACGAAAGGGGTCCCTTGTGACGGCCCCGCTGCAAGGACGCGCGCCAGAACGCGCAGACTTTTGTGAGGCCGGCCGCCAACGCGACCCTTGCGGGCGACCGCCCTCGGTTCTTGTATATATGTTGTTTTTACGGGATGGGGTATTTATTCGGTCGGGGTGCGTCGTGTTGGTTTGTTCTTCTTGTTGTTGTTAAAAATTTGTGAGGCACACACGGGTTCAAGGGGGGGATGCATCTTTATTGCGATTTTGTTGCAGCCGGGACGGCTGCGAGCTGTACAGGGGGGGGGGGGGGTAATGTAGAGCCGTTGTAGACGGCCGGATTTAGACTTGCCGCGGATGGCAAACAAACACAATGGGCGTGGCTACGTCGGTACGCGAAGAAGGTGTTTACTGCGACGTCCGCGTTGTTATCCTGGGGGGCTATTGCGGAGCTGGGATCCCCCACAGCCCCACCCATCAAGGGGGGAATGGCTATTTAAGGCGGCGAGCCGGACGGCTCGTGGTCTAGTGTGTGAAGCTGTAACTAGTGAAGGAAGAAGACCAGCTCGACAGGCCCTGGAACGCCCTGGGATCGCTGCCCATTTAAGGGCCGACCAGGCAAGCCAGCGGCGTGGCCCCCAGAGCCCAGAACCGACGCTCATCTAAGAGCCGGTCTGGATATTCAGGGTGCCGTAACCTAGCTGTAAGCTAGCTGTGAGCCGGGCTGTTGTGTTCCGTAGCGTAGACGGGTGAAGGGGCCGATACTCATTCGAGTACTCTAAGCTTGCCTGTTACGTGCTGGTGTTAATAAAGAAGCGTGTGCCTCCAACTACGTTGTCAAGTCTCCGGGAACCTTACTACACTAATACCACCAAAGTGTTATTCAAACAATTTTAATCCCATCCTGATCCTGCACCTTCCGTTTCACATATCCCACAATTGGATCGCACGTCCATATTACATACATACATGTTGCATGCATACATGTTACACATGTACATATTACATACATACATGTTACATTACTCACGAGCATAGTGTGATTCTTAGAGGACCACGGTGTGAAGCTAAGAATTCGAATGAGATTCGAATATCACACTTCAATGTACGGTGTTCTAATCTGTAACACTAGTTTATGATGTTATTTTATAGCGTTATAATGTATCGCTCATAGCTAATATTGTTAGAGTTCACAACATTATAGTTTACTATAACACTAGTTTGTAGTGTTGTTTCAAAGCGTTACAATGTATAGCTCATAGTTTAAAGGTTATATTGTTTATAATGTTAGAGTATACAATGTGAGGTTACAATTTGAGAGTTTGTGGACGTGCCCTGTTCTCGTGGGACCCGACACGGATTTGCAAATGATTGCTATGATCATGTCTGAGCTGGGATGGGCGACTAATGTTTACTTTGTTTAATCATAACTGTGTGTAGGTTAGTGCCATCGGGGCTTAGTGAATACTACTCATGAATTAACTCATACTTTTTTCGGATATAAATTGAAATCCTGTTGGTAGAACAAGTCGCCTGCCTTTTCTAGACGAATTGTAATCTTCAAGTGCGTCCGTAAATAAACTGCTAAAATACACAGCATAGGGAAGGCTGCCTTGTTCGGGAGATGTAGTTTGGCTAAGGCGCTGTGGCCGGGTGATGACACGGATTCTGAAACACTCGCTGCTTGTCCCCATCGACAGCAGCGAAGGCTGTCATATACCGCCCCATTTACGAGTTGGCTCTTTGGGGCTGTATGTGAATAGTTGAAGGTGCTCGGTGTTGTTTTCTTCTAACAGCTACTAACGTGCGTGTCATCACTCCAACCATCAAGAAGGATCCTGTTGAGGAGCCTTTCAAGACCATCACCTTACCCTACATTGCTGGGGTCACAAAAAAGATCTCCAAAATCCTGATTAAACACAAGATCCAGGTCCGATTCAACACAGTACATAAAATCCGTGATCTGGTACCGTCTGTAAAAGATGTGGTTCCAGACATACAGTACCCTGGCGTCTACAAACTAAGTTGCCTCTGTGGTAGCAGTTACATTGGTGAAACCAAACGACATGTCTCGGACCGCATCCGTGAACATAAAGCTGACCTGAAACACGGTAGGACTAACACCTCAGCCGTGGCAGATCACTGTTACAACTCAGTGGGCTCACATGATATTGACTTCTCCAAGACAGAGGTTCTCTGCAAGCCATCTGGCTATCATGAGAGATTCGTTCATGAGGCGATCCACATATACAAACACAGAGACAATTTTAACCGAGAAGATGGATTCTGGCTCAGCAATCATTGGAAGGACGTAATAAACCATTTCGATACACATTAGGGTGTGTAGAATAATACATAGTGTGATATTAAATGTATAAGATATAGGTTGGTTTACAGCAATACAGTATATAATTTAATGTTGGGTTTATCTATGGCAGTATATAGTACGGTATATGCTCGTGTGATGTAAGAGAATAAGGTTTAGATGGAAGCATATTATAGAATTTTTACGAGGTAAAATTGTAATGTATTACTTGCTGTTAGTAACTCAGCTTATTATAGAGTATAGTAAGTATACTGATGGTGCGATGCAGTTTATACTTTATTTTTTTTTTTTTTTTTTTTTTTTTTATGTAGTTTATACTTTAGTTTTCTACGTGGTTGTTGAGTAACTGCAGCTACATATCATTAACATTCCTTTCCTTTGTTACTGCTAATCCCTGCACCCCCCTTGGTTGCTGCTGATCCTGCATAATGCATGGGCATAATATGACTTTGACACCCCCCCGCCCAACGCCTACGCATTTTCCATGAATATGCTAAATCCCTCTTCACATGCACATTCTTTTTGTTAAGGCGCTCTTCAACCC
This sequence comes from Lethenteron reissneri, assembly GCF_015708825.2. NCBI lineage: Eukaryota > Metazoa > Chordata > Hyperoartia > Petromyzontiformes > Petromyzontidae > Lethenteron > Lethenteron reissneri. The sequence goes on along the minus strand of NC_083850.1, from coordinate 4,556,637 downwards.
CCAATGCAGCTTATATATAAGCTCCTAGTTTGGTAGTGTCTCATTCTTCACCTGAAGACGGCTGCTTGCGTTGTAGCCGAAACGTCGTGAGAATTGTTTTATTATGTTTTATTTTTATTTTTATTATTTTATTACTTCCCTTCTACGTGACTTTACCGAAAGAAACAAGAAGATGAATCCCTGCAGTCACGAAAGCTTTAAATCGAAATTTAACCGCCTCTACGGGGAGGGTTTCCACATAACTTTGAGATCCTTCAACAAGCTCCGGGATAAGAAGGCTCAGCTAATCGAGTCTCTCACCTTTCTGAAGAGATGCCGCGACTCTAAGGTAATACCAAACGCATTTACACTAACATCTGCTGCTGTAACTTCTTCTAATGCGAAACGAATTCTGTCTAGAACTAGCTTAGCTCTTATCTCAGAGAAAATCAGACTTACGCGCACCGAACTAGATCAGTTAGACAAGACACTCTACAAATCACACTTATCTTTGAGTGTAACAATGTCCACATCGGATTGGGAACATGTGGAAAAAATGACTGCCTCTTCAGCTGCCGCTATGTCGACTAAATGTAAGGACAACTTGATTTCCAAATTCAATCGCCTCTCAAACAAGAAACCGGACCCACACATTGAAAAGCTAGATATTAACAAAGTCGTAATTAATCGCAGTAACAGTCCTATTTCTGAAGGTTTGAAATCCGTTTTAGCTAAAGGACTAAACTTTGCAGTCACACCTAGACACATACCAGTTAATGATATAATTGCTCGAGTAGATGTAGCTCTCAAGGGCTTGAGTCACATCGCTGCAGACGTAGCAAGATCCGAAATCTCTGTAACCCTCAAAAACGCTAAGATGCCAGCTAGCAACATCAGCAAAGAGGAGCGTTTTGAATTAGCTCAATTAAAAAAGAGGGATGACATTGTCATCCTCTCAGCCGACAAAGGCAATGCCACTGTCATCATGGACAAAATAGAATACAACAACAAAATTCAAGAATTACTAAACGATGGCAGCTATACAAAAATAAAAAGAGACCCCACCAACAGCCTCGTCTCCAAAACCAACAACATCATTTCTGCTTCAACCGCATTAATTGATCAGACCAAACAGTTCTCGTTGAAACCTTCTGCAGCCAGACCACCAAGATTGTACGGCTTGCCAAAGATACATAAAGAAGATACACCTCTTCGTCCCATTGTCTCTACTATCAACTCCCCCACTTACAAACTGGCTCGTTTTTTGTCCGAAATCCTACGGCCTTTCACTGGAAAAACCACCTCTGCAGTACTAAACTCTACTGACCTGGTATCGACAATCAAGGGGATTGCCCTGTCCCCAGACGACCTGCTTGTCAGTTTTGATGTGGTTTCCTTGTTCACCAAGGTACCTGTGCCTGACACCATCGCAATCATTGAAGACTTGGTTCATCAAGGACTGAATGCTGGGGTACCCCCCCTGGTGAGACACTGCTTAACCAATACATACTTCACCTGGAATGGAACCTTCTACAAGCAAATTGAGGGCACCCCAATGGGCTCCCCCCTATCTCCGGTTGTAGCCAACATCTTCATGGAGAAATTTGAGACGGACGCCATCCAGACTGCCACTCTACGCCCGACCTTATGGAAGAGGTACGTAGACGACACTTTTGTCATCTGGCCACATGGCCGGCCTGCTCTAGACCAATTTCTCGACCACATCAATTCCATACACCCAGCCATCAGATTCACCATGGAAGTCGAAAATGATGGCAAGCTACCCTTTTTGGATGTCCTAATCAAAAGGAGACCTAATGGTTCAATGAGCCACTCTGTCTACAGGAAAGCCACCCACACGGATGCTTATCTAAAACCGGATTCCCACCACCATCCATCCCAGAAGAATTCCCTCATCAAGACTCTATATCATAGAGCCCAATGCATCTCCGACCATGAACACATTTCCAGTGAACTCAAACACGTACGCCAAGCTCTTAAGGCAAATGGTTACTCCGACTATACAATCCGCAAAGCCATCACTCCAACCATCAAGAAGGATCCTGTTGAGGAGCCTTTCAAGACCATCACCTTACCCTACATTGCTGGGGTCACAAAAAAGATCTCCAAAATCCTGATTAAACACAAGATCCAGGTCCGATTCAACACAGTACATAAAATCCGTGATCTGGTACCGTCTGTAAAAGATGTGGTTCCAGACATACAGTACCCTGGCGTCTACAAACTAAGTTGCCTCTGTGGTAGCAGTTACATTGGTGAAACCAAACGACATGTCTCGGACCGCATCCGTGAACATAAAGCTGACCTGAAACACGGTAGGACTAACACCTCAGCCGTGGCAGATCACTGTTACAACTCAGTGGGCTCACATGATATTGACTTCTCCAAGACAGAGGTTCTCTGCAAGCCATCTGGCTATCATGAGAGATTCGTTCATGAGGCGATCCACATATACAAACACAGAGACAATTTTAACCGAGAAGATGGATTCTGGCTCAGCAATCATTGGAAGGACGTAATAAACCATTTCGATACACATTAGGGTGTGTAGAATAATACATAGTGTGATATTAAATGTATAAGATATAGGTTGGTTTACAGCAATACAGTATATAATTTAATGTTGGGTTTATCTATGGCAGTATATAGTACGGTATATGCTCGTGTGATGTAAGAGAATAAGGTTTAGATGGAAGCATATTATAGAATTTTTACGAGGTAAAATTGTAATGTATTACTTGCTGTTAGTAACTCAGCTTATTATAGAGTATAGTAAGTATACTGATGGTGCGATGCAGTTTATACTTTAGTTTTTTTTTTTATGTAGTTTATACTTTAGTTTTCTACGTGGTTGTTGAGTAACTGCAGCTACATATCATTAACATTCCTTTCCTTTGTTACTGCTAATCCCTGCACCCCCCTTGGTTGCTGCTGATCCTGCATAATGCATGGGCATAATATGACTTTGACACCCCCCCGCCCAACGCCTACGCATTTTCCATGAATATGCTAAATCCCTCTTCACATGCACATTCTTTTTGTTAAGGCGCTCTTCAACCCCCAATGCAGCTTATATATAAGCTCCTAGTTTGGTAGTGTCTCATTCTTCACCTGAAGACGGCTGCTTGCGTTGTAGCCGAAACGTCGTGAGAATTGTTTTATTATGTTTTATTTTTATTATTTTATTACTTCCCTTCTACGTGACTTTACCGAAAGAAACAAGAAGATAACGTGCGTGTGTTGTCTGTTTTTAGGATTTGTCCATAGATGTTGTTCTTTTTATTGCGGCGTTCTGTCACTTGAGTGTAGCAGTTTGTTTAAGAATTCGTCACGTGAGCGTGGTGTTTTGCTTGTGGGAATTTCGCTTTGTCACAATTTGTGATTGTTATAATAATTGTAACGATTCATAATCTCATGAGTTTATAATGGGTTTGTGCGTGGATTTATATAAATATATTCCGTCTTTTGTTATTCGATGACATCTAGCAGTTAAAATCGTGATTGTAATATGACCATGTTGTAATTGTAATAATTTTTATCCGATCTTTGCACGTACACTATACAAACATATGAGCATAGTGCGATTCTTATACGACCACACTGCTTCTAATGATTCTAATGATATTATAATACCTTACCTCCGTTTATATGGTTATAAATTATAACACTAGTTTATAATCGTTTAATGTTTAGTGTTATCGTTTATAGTATTACAGTTTACATGTTATAGAGTACAGTTTATCCCCGACATACTTCGGGATTAGGGACTGGTACGTTGATGAACGATTAACTAAGGGGACCTTTCCCCTCAAGGAACACGTGTTTAATCGGGTAGACAGCCAAGATGCTGCCGGTTAAGGGCACACTTGTGTGATGGAGATCCTCCACCTGAAATTCTCTGAACATGTTTTTGCTAGGAACATTATACAATAAAGAACTGACAAACATTTGTTAAAATACGTTTTTATTCATCTGCAATAATTTTACGTCAAAACTCGAAGGCAATATTTATTACGTCCTATGTTCACACATTTCCAGTACAATGCAAACCATTTCCGTTCCATGAATACCAAAGCGTTAAAGTATCATTCCCCATGATTTCCTTATTAGTTCACCACATTTGTTCACTGTGCGTCTATGTTGAAGTCAAGGCCATATATCCAACGAACGCGTCATCAATGTACATCCTGAAATCGGATATCTAAAGTCGATTAATGTCCAATCAAAAAAAGCTATATACTTGAAAAGAATAGTTTAAAATGTTGAGTAAAGATGTACCTACAGACGCATTCCAACTTTAGCTCAACAGGAACACTTAACGACTACAATTGAACCCTCTCACAACCAGTGCTCATCACACCACTTCGGCAAGTAATCCGATAACATTACAAACCACCACTGTGCACGTAATTAAACTCACAAAAACTGTAAAACTAAAATTACACACAAAAGTACTCGATACGGCTTAATAGGTATAACCACATGACATAATATTTTTTCAGTCACTCCGAGCTCTCTGGTTGACTCTCGAGCCACTCCATTACATCCAGCCATCTCTCGGGATCCAACTGCATGGGATCGAAGGTGGAATTATCTTCAGGACTCATTGCAGCACCTTGAATGTCAGCTTTTGATTTCAGTTTCCTATCATTGTGGACCTTCTGATGCATGTTCATGGTTGATGACCGTGCAAATGCCTTCCCACACGCAGAGCACAAGAATGGCTTCTCACCCGTGTGTGTTCTCTGGTGACTTTGAAGATGTGATGACTTTGCAAATGTCTTCCTACACAGAGCACAGGAATGGCTTCTTGCCCGTATGTGTTCTCTGATGGTCTTGACAAGTTGACGAGTGTGCAAATGCCTTTCCACACACAGGGCACAGGAATGGCTTCTCGCCGGTGTGTGTTCTCTGGTGACTCTGAAGATGTGATGAGTGTGCAAATGTCCTTTCCCACACACAGGGCACAGGAATGGCTTCTCGCCCGTGTGTGTTCTCTGATGACTCTGAAGATGTGATGAGTTTGCAAATGTCTTCCCACACACAGGGCACAGGAATGGCTTCTCGCCCGTGTGTGTTCTCTGGTGAGTTTGAAGATTTGATGCCTGTGCAAATGTCTTCCCACACACAGGGCACAGGAATGGCTTCTCGCCCGTTTGTGTTCTCTGATGACTCTGAAGATGTGATGAGTGTGCAAATGTTTTCCCACACACAGAGCACAGGAATGGCTTCTCACCCGTGTGTGTTCTCTGGTGTCTCTTAAGACTTGATGACCATGAAAATGCCTTCCCACACACAGAGCAATTGAATTGGTCCTTGCCCCCGTGTGCGTGGGGCTGTGGAGAGCGTCTCTGCTCCATGTGAGCGAAGTAACAGCAGCGGTGTTATCGAGTCAAAAGTACGCTATCGGCCGCAAGGATGTTTAGCGTTGAGTTTTGGATTTTGTTAACAGCTAAAACAAGAACGACACTCGCGTCTAACCGAGACGCAAAAAAATCCCGCTAATTTGACGACGAAAACGTTTAAGAGTTTATCCGCGAAAATAGACACTTACTTGGAGATTCACGGTATATCGATGTCTGTAACCCGTCTGAAGATGTCGCCACGAACTCTCCCGACACAAAGTCGCCTAAATGTCGACACAGCAATTGTGCTCGCCAGGCTGCGTTGTCTCGCGGTTGAAGGGCGATCAGCAGAGCGACGAGTCGAGCGTCCAACCTCATCAAGTTTCCTCTCGAAATGGCATTGAGCTCTGCTTCTGAGCCGCCTTATAACTCCCCCCCTAGGATCCAATCCTTTGTCTTTCAGGATATTTGCATTCGATTGTTAATTTTTGAAGGCACAATCTGCATGTCTTTTAACATACCGAAGGGTAATGTGCCCATTGTGCTTCATGCATGAATATGTAAGTGCATCTCTGTTTGTAATTGTGCGCTTATTTTGAATAAATGGAAAAACTTTGTCCTCGATTTAAAGTGAATGCAGAGAAATTAGCATGTAACTTTAGAAAAGGAAGAGAGCGGCCTTCTCGACGAGGGAGTGAAACCCAATAGGTAATAATCTCTTACAGCGTTACAATGGATAGGTTGTAGTTCATAGGTTATAATATTATGTTTCACTATGATAGAGCTTAACATGTGAGAGTCTAAAATATCAGAGTTGATCAAATGCGACGATCAAGGGCGTCAATCGGGTGAGTTTGATCAGAGGCTTTAATCAAAGGCGTCATCCCATCACGGAACACCACCTCCCTGCGTATATCACAGCAACAGAAACAACTACAGCAGCAACAACAGTAGCGACAACAACAGCAGCAACATCACATTTCGAGGGCGACGCAGCTACTTCCGAGTCTGCTGCCCAGCTGTTTGTAGTCGGGACCTGCTCTCGCAGGACCCCACACGTCTTTGGAAATGATTGCGATGATCATGCCTGAGCTGAGAATTAAGTCACTCAAGATTACTTTGTTTAACCATAACTTTAGGTAGGTTAGTGTCATTGGGGCTCTGTGAATACTACTCATGAATGAACTCGCACTGCTGTATGACCGACATTGTACTAATTTTGGTTGATCGAGTAGAACAAGTCAGATGACATGTCCAGACGAATTCTTATCAACAACAGTGTCCTTAAATATGATGCTAAAATAAATGTTAACACTGGATTAAACGTGCACCTCTTAACCCCTCCCTCGCATTTACGACTAACAATTTGCATTTGCACATAACATACATTCAAGTACAGTAATTTGCTAAAACGACCAAATTGTCATTCTAAAATTTGAATGCCATTCTTAACCTCTACCCCCCACAGTTCACATATCCGACCGTCGGTTCGATTGAACGGACAATTAACAAACATGTGTAGAGTTCCATTATAATACTTCTAATGAAATTAAAATACCGTACCTCCGTTTATGGTGCTATAAATTATAAAACCAGTTGGAAGGTTTTTTTGTCGTTTAATGTTGAGTGTTATTGTTTATAGTGTTATCAGTTTACATGTTTTAAAGTACAGGTGATTCCCGGTATACTTCGGTATTCTGGACCTGAACGTTGCGAAACGATTCATAACGAGGACCTTTCCCCACCAGAGCGCAATCCGCTCATGAAAAGAACTCGGGGCGGCGGGAACACGTGCTTCCATGGGCAGTGGGGGACAGGGCATGGTTGTATTGCCCACAGGTGCCACCGGGAAAATCCCCCAAGTTGCTTCGCCCATGGCGGGGTCAGGTAGAGGTCATAGAGGTGGGTGATTTAAAGACAGTGCATCAACTAAGGGACAAGTGGTGACAACAAGATAGAGAGAGTTCGAGAAGGGAAGGCGAGACCAAGTGTGGGCGGAGGTTTACACAACACGGTCCTTAAATATATTGCTAAAATAACGTCTACACCCGATTCAACATGCAGCTCCACCTCGGCCATGAGCAACCCACAGCACGCCCAGAGGCAGGAAACCACGAGGGAGACGGCCTCAAAATGAAGAGAAAGTTGACAAACTCACGGATGCCATCACCCAGCTGCTACAATGCCAGTCGGATGAGACGCTGCGTCCCGCGGCACCAACCAGGCGAGTAAAGAAAGAGCAGAGCCCGAATCGGAGGCCCCTACCCGAACATCAGCAGCAGTCGATAGCGTGATTCTAATAGGACCACGTTGTTATTATAATAATTTTAATGCGATCAAAACCGCGCACCTCCCATTTTGCATTTACGACTCGTGATATGGATCTACATATAACATACATTCTAGCTCAGTGTTATTCTAATACGACCATAGTGTTATTCTAATCATTTTAATCCGATCCTAATCCCCCAGTTCGCATATCCGACCCCCGGTTCGCATGTCCAACGGACATACATATTACATACATACTAGCAGTTGCCGCCCGCTTCGCGGGCGGTGTGTACATACTTGGTTGGTGGGGAGTTGAAAGTGGCTGGACACAATATACATGTTTTGGTGATTGTTTTAAGTTTATTTTTGTGAGGTTATATGCATTTTTATGAGACGCTCAATCGACAATTTTCAATAATTCAACTTATTCAAATATAGAATGCAACTCATTGAAATATCTGGCGATACACGATATTCTTCGTGTACACTCCGTCTTCCTCCTCGTCGTCAGGTCCCTCAATAAGCGCCTTGATGTTGGATCTTGCCGTGACTCGCGATAGTGCCACGTACAGTTGGCCGTGCAAGAAGCATGGCGTTGGTAGATATAATCCCAGGTTGTGAACAGTTTGCCCTTGCGCCTTGTTGATGGTCATCGCGAACGCTGGGACAATGGGGAACTGCTTGCGCCGAAGTCGAAATGGGAAGTCCTTCGTGTCGTCGTCGCTGATGAAGATGATCCGAGGGATCAACACCTCCTTACCGTTATGGGTTCCTGTCATGATAGTCGCGCGAATGACGTGTGGCTTCATTTCCACGATGCGAAGCCGTGTTCCGTTGCACAGGCCAGCGTCCGGGTTCAAGTAGTGCATCATCATCACTGGGATGCCTTTCTTGAGGATCAACTTATGTGGCGGAACCCCGTTGATGTTCACCGAGTTGAGGACCTCTGTCTCAAAGAGTGCTGACCCTGCTCTCGCGTCGTCCTCAACCGAATCTGTAGACAGGTACACTTGTGGAGCTTCTGTGAGGCGATCCGCGACAGCCTCAATTACTCGCTGCACAGCGGCGTTGGTCGGCGTCAGATTAGTGCGGCGAGTGAAGTAGTTGTTCGTTGCCACCAAAGGGTAATTCAATTCATCTGCACTGTACATGGCATCGACAATCCTCTTCAACCTGAGTGGAACGGGCAGATGATTGCCGTCCTCATCTCCGTTGATGTCTGGGTCGTATAGAGGATTGTCGATCACCATGGCACGCGGAATCTTGATGCAATCCGGACCGAGGTCAGGATCAACTTCATGCCTACCCTCTCCGACTTCCAAAATAAATTCTGAAAAGGCAGCCAGTTCTGCGGCGGATTCTTGGTTCTCTGCGCACTGGACTCTCATGTTCACAGTCAGATGAACTTGCTTGAAGTGGGACCACAGGTCGGACGACTTGAAACACGCATCCACAGTATCAGCTGGTGTTCCTTTCTTCACAACTGGCAGAATCTGTCGAAAGTCACCGGACAGGACAACCACTTTGCCTCCAAACGGTTCATGCAGATTGTCCAAAATATCGCGAAGCGTGCGATCCACCGCTTCAAACGCAAACCGGTGCGTCATTGGGGCTTCATCCCAAACGATAAGACTTGCCTCCTTGATAAATGCTTTGAGCTTGGACTGTTTGCGAATGAAGCATGTGGAGATGTTCCTCGGTTTTAACGGGATCTTGAACGTGGAATGCGCGGTACGGCCGCCTGAAAGGAGCAGCGAGTCAATGCCGCTGGAAGCAATAGCAATCGCAATCTTGCCTTGAAGACGTATCTTCGCCAGCACATGGTTGAGCAGCGTGGACTTCCCCGTGCCGCCCGGACCATCGATGAAGAACAGCTTTTGATGGGGTTGACTGTCTTCGACTGAGCCATCAATTTCGTCGTAGATTTCTCTCTGGTTCGTGTTGAGTCTGTCAGCACGTTCTACGATGTCTTGTAGCTCGTTTCTATCATATCCTTCCAATTCGCGGCGGATATGGTTGTTCTCAAGCATCGAGTCCAAGACCAAGAATGGGTACTCGGAAAGCTGCGGGAGGTCGTCAAAGTCCGACAAAGCCATCCCACCTGCCGTGAGGAACTCGTGGAGGCTGTGAAGGGTCTTGAACTTTACCATTTCTTCTTTGTTGGTCAGCTGGCGGTACTGGTACTCGTAATCGCGAGCCAATTCGTCATAGAATTTATCCCAGAGAGCCTTCGTATCTGCTGGCATGGAATACAGCAGAATCGTAGCGAAGAGTTGACGAAGCTGGTACGGCATCTGAAAGAGCGAGGCTTCTTCCAGACAGGCAACCCATTCGCGATCGCTCTCAAGGTAGCCTGCTCGCATGGCTGCTTCCAGCGGTTTGTTTTATTTTATTCGTAACGCACCAACCATATGCGCTCCACCATCCACCATGCCTTGCATCGCAAAGACACAGCTCCGGTGTGTGTCAGCGTGTGCGCCATCCACAGTGACATTGGTCTACAATTGCACCGTTCCGATCGCACACAGGTTGGCCCCTGCATCCTCCGTCTGTATGTACACACACAGATCCGCTATGGGGCCAGCTGTTTTTTTATTTCGAAAATGTTATTTGTCGGTGTTATGCGGTCCATGGAGACGTGATCAACGTCAATACATCTAAATGGTAATAAGCCGGATGAAGCGAAAAGTAACCATTGTACCCATCAAACAGTGAGCTCGGTTGCCCCATGGGGGTATTGAGCCATGGGCGAAAGTCCCGAAACTGTAGGGGGCGCTACGCAACTGGCCGTGGTCCCGGCAGGTGAAGCTGGCAGCTCAGTCCGCGAAGACTCACTGTATAGCGACCCCTGCCTACTCGTAAGGTAAAGTTGTTTGGGGACTCCACTAATCGCAGCACGTAGCACCCATTTTTTACATAAATATACGTAATATTAGCGTAACTACCATTCGCACACTTGCATACACACCACACTCACATAGCGCAGGGTCTGCGCCCACAGTGCACTGCACCACTGCGGCGCAGACCTTGGCAGACCTATGCTATCACACAGCGCTTACCTTCTGTGTGCTTCTGCATGTTTGGAAACTGACGACTGACTGACTGACGCGTGCTGCCGCCACAAAGCACGCAGGCCACTTTGAGGCAATTAAATGTAAGGGATAATTAATTAGTCCAATGAGATTGAAGGCGACACCGACAGAATTTCTCGAGCGCTGGTTTGATATGTAGGGCGGGGAACTGTGCAGGGCCACTTTGCACACACTTGTTTCGGCCCAATTAAAGATTAAACACAGTGGTTTCAAGGTAATGGGTGCAATATTGATGGAGCTGCGTACGAAAGAATGGTCAGTTTTGTCCACTGGGCCGTCGAACCGAACCCCACCAATAATGAACAGATTTTATTGAAAGTTCTGGAATTGAAAATGTATGTGGTAATCTGATTAGTGGAGGGTTCTCGGTTGCAGCCGCGGACGTTCTTCGTTGGGGAGATATCGCCACCAGAACGCAGTGTTCGGCGGGTGCAACAGCAACACTGTACCTACAGTAGATTTTGCGTTGCGACCATCACTATGAATATGGTGTTGCGTGAAAGTAGGTGCAATTGTTGACCGAAGAGACGCTGTTGTGCGGCAGGTTTATTTATTTATATTTGTCGAATGAAAGTGAGCTGTGGCTTTTTGCCGGCTGTTTTATAAATTTTTATCGACGAATCAGAGCTAGCTGTTTGGGCGGGTCCGTAAATAGTTTAACGTCCAGATACGCACGCAGACGACCAAACCAGCGTAGTTGTTTAGGATACTGATGATACTATGTAGTTTATACTTTAGTTGTTTACGTGGTGGTTTTAGTTACTGCAGCTACATACTATTAACACTCCTTCCCTTTATTAATGCTACCCCTATCCCCTCCCTTTGATGCTGCTAATTCTGCATAATGCACGGGCATAAGTAGTACTAATCACATACCTCTCTTGATATGCAAAATCATTTGTCAAGGCGCTCTTCCCCCTCCAACCCAGCTTAAATATACGCTGCCAAGCCTGGTGGTGTTCATTCAGACGCTGTCTTTCTGACTTGTTCTTCGCCTGAGGACGGCTGCTTGCGTTATGGCCGAAATGTCGTGAGAATTATTTTATTATGTTTTATTTTTATTATTTTATTATTTCCATTATACGTGGCTTAACCGAAAGAACCAAGAAGATGAATCCCTGAAGTCACGAAAGCTTTAAATAGAAATTTGGTGGAACATGTTTTTTGTCGTTTATTGTGAAATTTCCGTCACAGTTACTATGATCACTGTTACATTGCTTATGGCTTTATTTTGGTGATTTCAAAAATATTTTTGGTTTAGCCATGTTTGTTGTAGTACGGAGTTAGAATGATGGCTTTAATCTAAGTTGTCTTGTGGTTGTTGTTGTTGTTTGACTGGCATCCCAATGGGATTTTTGCACAGCGTTGGTGTACGGTGCTTTTTTCTGGAAGACTTTGCAGTTTTTCCATGGATTTTTCTGTTTGCGCATATTCACTTTGAGATGTTTTCTAGTTCATGTTTTTTTTTTTATGTGTTGCAGTTGCACCCGATTCAAGAGCCGAATGGCTCACAGGGCTATACCAAATACATGAAAATGAAACTGTTAAGGCTATATGGGGGATCTTTCTGTTTGTGTTAGGTGCTCGCTAACAGCACTTGCCCCTACAGTCTGTCCAGGCTATATGGGGGGTCTTTGTGTTAGGTGCTCACTAACAGCACTTGCCACAACATTCTGTGCAGGCTATACGGGGGATCTTTCTGTTTGTGTTAGGTGCTCGCTAACAGCACTTGCCCTGACATTCTGTCCAGTCTACACGGGGGATGTTTTTCTTTGTGTGTTAGGAGCAAGTTTGAGTGGCGTGTAGCCGTGGGAGTTGAACGGGAGCCTGCTGCTACTGACAGTCGTTGACTCCAGATCAGCAGACAAGACGTCTTTCATCCTCTTTGGTTCTTTCAGTAAAGTCACGTAGGTAGAAAAAATAAAATAATAAATCACGACGTTTCGATCGCAACACGAGCAGTCGTCCTCAGGCGAAAACATCCAGACATTGCCGCGGCAGAAGTCACGTGAGCTACGGCCTGTGACAAAGATGAGGTGACCCCCCCTCCCCCCACCGTGGCTCGCCCCGCTCAGCTGACCATTGTTTTAATGCGGTGGGCTCACGCTAAATTGATTTCTGTAAAACGAAGGTACTTTGAAAACCCACTGGCTATACTCTTTTATATAAGTGTTGTGTCCTTAACTAACCACATGGACACATCTGGTTGAGGCAACGCGTTTATACAGGTAGGAACAATGTTCCACACTGCCCACCAGGGATTTATTGTCTGTTTGTTTGTCTGTCTGTTTGTTTGTCGTGCATAAATAAATATATAACATAAACAGCTCTTTGATTGGTGGAGACCTACTTCCGGGTACGGGAGAGGGGAGGTGCCTAAGGGAGGAGGGTCAGGGGAGGGGCCTAAGGAAGGGGGGGCGGGGTCAGCGGAGGGGCCTGAGGGGGGGGGTCAGGGGAGGATGCCTAAGGATATGGGGGGGGGGGTGTTCAGGGGAGGGGCATAAGGGAAGGGGGGTCAGGGGAGGGGCCTAAGGGAGGGGGGGGGCGATAGTTAAGGGGGCTGTCTGCCTGGCTACCTAAAGTCAAGTTATCTTTTATACATACAGGTAGGAACAACAGGTTCCACACTACCCACCAGGGATTATTTGTCTGTCTGTCGTGCATCTTATTCGCTGCGTTAACTCTCCCATGCCACTCGAGGCCATCTTGGTGCCAGTCCTTTCCCACCCCACCACCTCTGTGCTCTCTCCCTCCCCCACCGATGCTGCTTCAAACAATGGCGAATAGGCTTCAACGTAAATATTAATATTCTTATATTAAGAGTCTTCAAGGCGGTACGTGACTCCACAGATATTTGCTTTATCACTAAAAACACCATGAGTATATTGATATTGATAAGCTTTTTTCTCGTATCTCTTGACGCAGAATAAGCTGCCTATGCACATATAATATCGTATTGTAAGTTAGAGTACTGGCGAAGCATACTCAGTGTTTTGTATCTCCTGCACTTTTATTATCGATTTGTACCGTTTGCTTATGGAATATTGTATTGACTCCTAAGTCATGGAATCTATAATCTTCTACTTTTTGAGTGCTTGATCAAACTGCTTGGCGCATGGCACGCATTTTTACAGACGCATGTTGCAATGTCATTGTTCTGATCATTATAGATACAATATAAACAATATAATAAACGTACACCACTTGGTCAAGCCACTGCTAGATGAAGGCCTAACCATGCCATGTCAGTCATTGAGCTTGTTTTGACCATATTTCACTCCGGTCATTGTGGGTGTAGTGAAGATTGATAATGTTTTTTTTTTATAGGCTTTTGTGCATGCAATTATCGTAAAACCCTTAAAAATTAAATGAAAATCCCTAACTGGGCATGTGTGCATGGTGGCAATGGCTGCCTGTGGCCATGTTTACGATTCAACTGGAGTTCCATCCCCCCACTCCCAGCACACTTTCCAGTTTTTAAATTAATTATGATTGATTTACAGTCATGATTTCATTATTTTTCTTTCATTTTGACCATCTTTATTTTAATTCATACAGTTATTTTTGGTTACTTTACTTTATCCTCAATGCAACATTGCAAATATGCAAGTAGAGTTCAAATTAGGCTTGGCCAAGACACGTCGTGGCTAAAAGGGATAATAGCAAGTGGACAGAACTTAGTATGGAATGTCAACCGATGGAGAAAACACGTGTGAGAAAATAACCACCACAGAGATGAAGCAATGAGATCATCTCATGCGCATGAGCTGGGTGGATCACAAGATCATGAGGGATGGTGACAATATCGGGGAAAATATCGGGGAACCTTTTCTCCCAGCAGTAGATTGAGCATGGCTGATGATGATGAACATTGGCATGTAATGTACATGCATTGTAAATAATCTAATCTCACGTGACTTGTTTATTTGTCAGGAGCATAATCAATTTCAGTTGATGAATTTATTGTACGTGCCTACTCAACGCTTTGGGTAGTTGCTACATTTGTGGGTAAGACACGAGGTTTCCATTTATTAATTTGAAAAACATAGGTTTGGCATTTCTTATTTATAAACTATTCTGACATGATACATACATCGTGAGTGTGAAAAAGGATAATTGACAGTATTTTATTATAATACAGCTATTATTGACAGTATTTGAATCTTTTACAGGGAGGAACAACAGGTTCCACACTGCCCACCGGGATTATTTGGCTGTCTGTCGTGCATATTTGTCTGTCGTGCACTCTGCGCAGTTCAGTGACTGTGACTGTCTTGGCATATTGCAGTTTGCTTGACTGCAAAAGTTTTCTGGCGCGATCGCCGACGTTCAGTGCAACCATCGGCGGTGTGGAGAAAGTGGGGATGTTCGCAACCATCGGCGACGTCTGGCCACAGTACGGCGGCGGGCGCACAATAAAGGACGAGATGCCCGAAGAGCGTGCTGCCCGACTGGAGCGCGCACGCGTCTCATTGGCTGCCCGACACGCGCGTCGCGAAGGCCGAGAAGCGACGCGTCAGCGTCGATACTGAGGACGCCATGCTAGCGTCTCTGGCCGAGACCGCTCTCGCTGAGCAGGACCCTAGTGAGGAGACCAGTCAGGTTCCTGGCGAAAGTCGGCAAAATTTCGCGAAGGATCCACGTCTGGCGCTGCTGTACTTCCACCTGTGCGCAAACCATCCCGACACCTTTGTCTTCAATGATGAGAGCCTTGCATGGGCCTAACGGACCCGCGGTCTGCGAGCGGATCCTACGAGCCATTGGCGGCGCGGTAGGCCACGACGACGCTGTTCACTGTCAGCGCAGTGCGGCTGCCAGCGACCCCGGCACGGGGCGCATCGCGGCGTGTGCGTCATGCAATGAATTTCTCTTTGAGGCCAATAAGACCATCGTCGACGCCGGCCCCGTCGACCAGCTTCCCGTTGTGTTCCGCCTCACCAATGAGCAAGTCGCCGAGCAGTGTACCCTGTCGGAGCATCTCGTTGAACTGCACGTCTCCGTGCTGCGCGTGAACGACGTCCGGTACCATCTCAATCCGAATCTCGTGCCCGACATCAACGTCGTACTGTGCTCGATCTGTGTGAAGGATCCGGCTGATCACGACTTCAGCCTCTACATCGGGCACGACTATGGTCGTTGGGGGTCGCTGCCCAAAGTGAACAGCACGACGCTCAACGCGATTTTACCCGCCAGAGCCTTCAATATTGACATCTTAATAAGGGCGAACCACTCACCGGGGAACGCCATTTGTTTCATGCAAGACGGTCCTGTCGAGGTGGCCAACGTGCTGCCCCGGGTTTCCCCGGTGCAACGCCCGCAGGTGACCTTTCTCGGGCCATGCGACGCCTGGCGGAAGGCGCAGGCTTGTTTCCGCGGCATGTACAACATCGACGTCACCGGAGCATACCAGTGGCTCGAGATCTGGACCAGGGTCAGGCATCCGCGATTCGACGGCATTACCATCGACAATTCCTCCGAAATGCGCCGATGCCTGGACGAGGAGGGTGCTGCCATCGAGAACGACGCCATCTGCAATGACGACGCTGACGTCGCTGCAATGAATGCGCACGTCGACGATGACGACGCCTTCCGCCCCATCACCGACGACACAATCGATGGCCTAAAGTCACCGATTACCAAGACCGAGATCGCCGCAGATTCGGCCTGGCTCACGGAATCCACGTGCCTGACGACAAGCAATCGCGATCGGGCCGTCATCAATGCTGCACGTGCTGTACACGTCGCCGTCGCCACGGGTCGACACGTTCTGCGGTGGCGTCGGCACCTGAAGCGCGACGTTCCTGTCTCGCTGCAGTCACTGCTCTACCAGGAGAAGGACAATCCCGAGCTGTTCGGGTACTTCGTCGCTGGCTGCCCTGCCCAGATCCTCGACAATGGCAACGACAACGTCGTCTACAATGTCGCGAATGGTATGCCCTGTACGCTGGTATCCGTCGCGTGGGACAATGCGGACGAACGCCGCGCCACCATCGCCGCCATACGTGCTCAAAGCGACAACGGCGACGACAGCGTCCGCCGTGTCATTGACGTGCCGATGCCGCCTGACCATATCATCGTCTCCGTGCATGGGGTCGATGTGGCCGCATGGCCGCGTCATCTCAACGTCACCCCGCGCGATGCTGATGGTGGTGTCGACGCGGTCCACATCCCGACGGGACTGATCCAACGCAAGCCGAAGACGATCTGGATCGGCAAGGTCACGGTCGCTTACGAGATGCACGCGGTCGACCTGTCCTTCGCAATCACCACATGGAAATGCCAGGGCGCGACGTTCGCGTACATCATCGCCCTGCTGGAGCCAAGTCGCGTCAGCCCGAATGTCATTCGAGTTGCTGTACGTGATGTTCAGCCGCGTGCGTCAGGCGTGTCGATTCCGTTGTTTTCCTTTGGCGCCCTCGTTCCGGAAGGCACACCTCAAGACGTTGCGGCCGAATAAACATTCGACGAAATGGCGAATAGACATTTGCAAAAACGGCATGTGGCAACCACGCGCGGGACCACAGGCTCGCAAGCCACTCGTCCCGCGTGGGAAACGGTCGCGGCCGGAGGAGCCAGCTCCGACGCCGTAAGAGTCTGCTGTGGCGGTGAAGCGGCGACCAAGCCTGCCTCCGCCCGGCGTCACTCCACGTTGTCCGCCCCCTGTCTCGGTCGAACACGTCGTCTTCGTTCCGGGGTACGGAAGGCTGTTCCCGAACGACTTCCGCTGCTTACAACCTGGCCAGTGGTTGAACGACACCATCATCAACCTGTTCGGGCAGTTCTACTGCCTGCCGCGAGCGGCATACGTCCACCTGTTCAACACGTTCCTGTACACAAAGTTCTTGGCGGGCCATCTCGACGACTTGAATTGCGTCTTCGATGGCGTGTCTTCCAGGCCGGTGTGGATCATACCGATCCACGAGCAGTCGCACTGGCAGATCTTGGTCATCGTCAACGCCACGTGCCCACCAAGGTCGACTGCCATGCTGGTAGACTCAATGGCTGCGTGGGGGCAGTCGCGCAATGCCAAGAGCATTGCGGCCTTCGCCAGCACGGTGGTGGCCCGGGTCGTGCGCGCCGAATCGGTGAGCACGCCAGTGGCGATCACCACCGTGGCAATCACCACGGTGCTTGTGCCGCAGCAACCGAACGGCTACGACTGCGGCGTCTACGCCCTGCTCAACATAATGCACCTGGTGCGCCATTACGACAGCATCATGGCCGTTCAAGGACCAGGTCAGGTGGATTGGCGCGCGTGGTACACGCAGGAGGCAGCGTCACAGCACAGGCGCGACCTGCTGCAGCAGCTGCATAAACTTAAAGACCTACAGCAATAAATCAAGAATCATCATCGGATGCAATAGTAACAGCTACAACCTCCAACACGACTACGGTATCCAACACGGATCGCACGAATGCGCTGTCCAACAAGTTCCTACCTGCCCACTCCGAAGGAACGGTGTTTTATTTACGGACCCGCCCAAACAGCTCGCTCTGATTCGATGAAAATAAAACAGCCGGCAAAAAGCCACAGCTCACTTTGATTCGATAAAAATAAATAATTAACACGCCCGAAAGAGAGCAATAGCATAGGTTTGGCAAGGTCTGCGCCGCAGTGCTGCAGTGCACTGTGGGCGCAGACCCTGCGCTGTGTGAGTGTGGTGTGTATGCAAGTGTGCCAATGGTAGTTACGCTAATATTACGAATATTTATGTAAAAAATGGGTGCTGCGTGCTGCGATTAGTGGAGTCCCCAAATAACTTTACCTTACGAGTAGGCAGGGGTCGCTATACAGTAAGTCTTAGCGGACTGAGCTGGCAGCTTCACCTGCCGGGACCACGGCCAGTTGCGTAGCGCCCCCTACAGTTTCGCCCATGGGTCAATACCCCCATGGGGCAACCCAGCTGACTGTTTGATGGGGACAATGGGTACTTTTCGGTTTATCCGGCTTATTACCATTATTATGTATTGACGTTGATCACGTCTCCATGGACGGCTTGCTGTCTACTTCGGTTGTGTAATTGAGATGTTGTGCATGCTGCTGCTGGTAAGGGCATGTGTTGCATAATATGCAGCATGTGTCCGCGTATCATGTTTGCCACTGATGCAGTTGGCGTTACTGTACATTTATGATGTTTTGGAGTGCCAATCCCATGCACTTTGAAATGTAATAAACTGTCAAAAAAGGTTGCAGCCCGGCCCCCGCCGCTGTCACTCTCTGGCCGTTGCACAAGCCATAACGGAATATGCGACATGCTAAAACAATGAGTACAGTGTGACACCACCCGGGTAACTCCCGGGATGAAAATGGGCATTGGAAAGTGATCGCTTTATTGAGATGATTATGGTACTACCACAGGGTATTGTGAACGGTTCAGGAGGAGGAGAGGTCTGGATTTGTAAGTCTCACAGTACCGGTAAGAAGCGCCGGGTGGGGGATGCCCTCCACTGGGGTACAAATTCTGTCATTATTAGTATACTATCATGCAATGTTTCTATCTGCAAGCTGTCATAACTCAAACGATCCCCGTTATTTTTCGATTGAGAAATGGAGTGACCCACACCTCTGATACCATATGTGAGGAACCCAAAAATCTGATGCATGCGTAAAACACCCACAATGGGAATACGTAAACGTAAACGTAAAAACACCAACAAAATACATTTTAATATAAGAAAAAAATAGATGGCCCCATAGCGGATCTGTCTGTGTGTGTACATACAGACGGAGGATGCAGGGGCCAACCTGTGTGCGATCGGAACGGTGCAATTGCTGACCAATGTCACTGTGGATGGCGCACACGCTCACGCACACCGGAGCTGTGTCTTTGCCATGCAAGGGCATGGTGGATGGTGGAGCGCATATGGATGGTGCGTTACGAATAAAATAAAACAATACAAACCGCTGGATCTGTAAGTGTGCCAGTGTGTGCTTATCGTGGATAGTGGTGCGTGCGGAAGTGAGGGTCATCTTTGGGTAAAACACTCTGAACGAGCAAGAACATAGCTGGCGGTCGCGCAGACACTTGGTAGCGAGCAGGGTAGAGGCACTGCGTGTATTATATATCTGTCGTGACAACATTTGTGCGTCAGTCGGGGGGACTTTATCTGCCAGTACCCATGCGCAACAGTACAGCGAGATATACTGTACAGTGCTTCAGATGTCACGGACTGAGAGGCAACGCGGTTTACATAGGCTTTCTGTCTAACGCGTCGCGTTTGTGTACGCAGGCTGCATTGATGGCAAGGTCGCTCTTCCGCCACTCCAGCCTGCACCGGCCATTCTACGCAAGTGGTACCAAGATGAAGAGTTTTGGAAGCAGATACGCATGTACAATCAAGTGTTTGAATTTACGTCGCTTGGTGCTTCTTTCAGCAATCGCCGCTTCGACCCAGTAGCAGAAGATCAAAGTGTCCAAGGGCAGAGAGGCGTGTATACATACCGTATCCAAGGAGCGATGGCCCATTTCTTGGGATCTTTGTTACCATATACGGATCAGGCCGGTCAGACAACGAAGCCCAAGTTTGCGCAGATTTACGTGTACGATCCAGATATGGAAGCACGAGTGGCTCGCCGACAGGGGATTTTTAGCGGCCTGAACAGAGTCGCGCTGTTGGACTTGGAGCACATGATGGAGGCGTGCAACCCGTTTGCGCGCGAGTTCCTTACGATGGGTCAGCGGATGAGAAGCATGATCGAAGCCGGCGACAACCCCGTCAACATCGTGTTTCGCCTGCGTGCCAACAACTATGTGGGACCTCGCATGCACAATCTCCCCACGGCCACGGAGGTTGCTGCTGTGTTGGTTGATGATGGCAATGCGGCGAACAACCGAGACTTGCTTCTCTTCCCACGGTCAGGTTGGGCTTTTGCGACTGTTCGAAACCCATTCGATCTACGATTCACTTCAATGTCCTCTCTTGCTCCCTCTCGGGGAACTGGGTTGGACGTACACGGATGAGTACACGAACGGCGCTACGTATCGGAACAAGACGCGAATGGCGCTTCGCGAACATGTTGCGTACCGACTCAACCAGAAGGAAAACGACCAGTCGGTTCTCCACCAAGGCCGGCGACTGTTCCAGCAGTGGGTGGTTGACCAACGTGCCAAGTGCGAACAGGAGAGTCTGCGCTGGGTCGCGGCAAACCAGAAGACACTTCGAGCGGATCTTTACAAGGGAGTTCTGGATGCGTACCTGTATGAGGGCGTGGTTGCATTAGGCGAAAACGAAGGCTTAGTGTCGGAATACGATCGTGACACAGGCATGTTAGTGCATCCAGAGCCAAGCCGCCGCCGTCACTTCCTTGATCAAGTCGGAAAGCGCGTCGTACTTCCAGCGTCGTTCACGGGTGGTGAGAGATACATGTACTCGCAGTATCAGGACTCCATGGCAATGGTGCGCGAGTTTGGCAAGCCGGATTTGTTCATGACTGTTACGTGCAACCCTCAATGGGATGAAATCACAAAGACGATAGACAGAAACGGACCACACCAAACTGCTCAAGATAGGCCAGATATTGTCGCACGTGTGTGGCAACAGAAGCTCAAAGCAGTGTTGAAGTATCTCGATGATGGGGTGTTTGGGCAGCAAATCGCGCGAATCTATGTGCTCGAGTTTCAGAAGCGTGGACTGCCGTACCGCTCACATACTCATTCTTCTCGCCCATGAAGACAAACCCAGGACTCGCCATGACTTTGACAAGTTTGTGTCCGCGGAACTTCCAGATGCCGTGAAGAACAGTGATCTGTACAACACAGTTTTGACCAGCATGATGCACGGGCCGTGTGGAGCCCTAAACCCCAGCTCTCTGTGTATGAAGGACGGCGAGTGCACCAAAGGTTTCCCGAAGGCACTGTCCGAGGTGACACAAACCAACCAGAATGGGTTTCCTGTCTACAGAAGACGCCTGCGAACGGACGGCGTGCTCAAGTTCAAGTTCAAGAAATATGACAATGCGACAGTCAATCAATGGGTTGTTGCGTACAATCCATTCTTCTCTCAGAAATACGATTGCCACATCAACGTTGAGGTGTGCTCGAGCATCACGGCGATCAAGTACCTGTACAAGTACGTCTACAAAGGCGCTGATATGACGGAAATCAGTGCGCGGGACAGTTGGAGATGACGTGAGGGAATCTGAACACCCTCGACGTGAGCCGAATGAGATCATCCGGTACGTAAAGGCACGCTACATTTCACCAGTAGAGGCTTGCCAGCGTTTACTCGAGTACCCAATTCAAGGCAAGACGCACACGGTTGTCACGCTCGGCATCCACCTTCCCAACAGCCAGTTCGTAACTTACGCTGGAACCGCTGATCCACAGCAAGTCTTGGATAATGCTCGCCATACGAAGCTCACGAGGTTCTTTGAATTTGCCAAAAGCAACGCCGAAGCGAAGGACATGTTGTACCAAGACATACCGACGCTGTTTCGCTGGGACAGCAAGGACAAGCAATGGATCAGATACAAAAACCAGCGACGCACCATTGGGAGGATGGTGCATTGCTCTCCGCGTGATCACGAGCGTTTCTACTTGCGTGTGCTGTTGTGCCACATACCTGGCCCGGAGTCTTTCAAAGACCTGCGCACCATTCGCGGTGAACTATGCCCGACGTTCAAGGAAGCAGCCATGCGAGCAGGCTACCTTGAGAGCGATCGCGAATGGGTTGCGTGTCTGGAAGAAGCCTCGCTCTTTCAGATGCCGCACCAGCTTCGTCAACTCTTCGCTACGATTCTGCTGTATTCCATGCCAGCAGATACGAAGGATCTCTGGGAGAAATTCTACGACAAATTGGCTCGTGATTACGAGTACCAGTACCGCGAGCGGACCAACAAATAACAAATGGTAAAGTTCAAGACCCTTCACAGCCTCTACGAGTTCATTACGGCAGGTGGTATGGCTCTGTCGGACTTTGACGACCTCCCGCAGCTTTCCGAGTACCCACACTTGGTCTTGGACTCGCTGCTTGAGAACAACCATATCCGCCGCGAATTGGACACGAAGGACTTCCCATTTCGACTTCGGCGCAAACAGTTCCCCATTGTCCCAGCCTTCGCGATGACCATCAACAAGGCGCAAGGGCAAACTGTTCACAACCTGGGATTATATCTACCAACGCCATGCTTCTCGCACGGCCAACTGTACGTGGCACCATCGCGAGTCACGGCAAGATCCAACATCAAGGCGCTTATTGAGGGACCTGACGACGAGGAGGAAGACGGAGTGTACACGAAGAATATCGTGTATCGCCAGATATTTCAATAAGTTGCATTCTATATTTGAATAAGTTGCATTCTTTAATATTGTCAATTGAGCGTCTCATAAAAATGCATATAACCTCACAAAAATAAACATAAAACATATTCTTAGGTTTTTTCGGTAAAGTCACGTAGGTAAAACATTAAAATTAATAAAAGTAAAATAAAATAAAAATCACGACGTTTCGGAGGCAACACAAGCTTCCGTCTTCAGGTGGAACCGTCACAGCCACGACAGCTGTATCAAGTAAATGAGAGATTGCAAGAGCTACCACTCCGTATATATAATGGTTGGAGAGGGGGGAAGGGCCAAGTTCAGCACACTTTTTATTCATATGGTAAGGTGAGGATTAAGAGGGTGAGCCTTTGTTATGGAGAGGTACGGTTTGTGACTAAGCCTGGCCTACATAACAATAGTGTGAAAAAAGAAACAACTAAACATGGTAAAACAAGCCTGGCTGTCTATCAATAACCTGTAATAGTTGTCTGTCAAATAAGATTGGCCAAATAAGTGTAGTTAAATCTTTTTTGCATGGTTAATCACATCTTTCCAATGATTACTCGGTTTGTAACCATCATCATGGTTGAAATTATGTCTGTGTTTGTATATTTGTATGGCTTCGTGTACAAACTTTTGATGGTAGCCAGGAGGTTTGCCGAGAACCTTGGTCTCGGAAAAGACAATTTCATGAGAGCCCACAGAGTTGTAGCAATGATCGGCATCGGCCGAAGAATCAGTTCTGCCGTGTTTCAGATCTGACTTGTGCTCGCGGACACGATCAGAAACATGACGTTTCGTTTCTCCAATGTATCAATCACCACAAATGCAACTCAATTTGTAGACTCCAGGATACTGTAAGTCAGGAACGACATCCTTCAGAGATGAAATCAGATCACGGATTTTATGCACTGTACTGAATCGGACTTGGATCTTATGTTTGTCTTATTTGACAGACAACTATTACAGGTTATTGATAGACAGCCAGGCTTGTTTTACCATGTTTAGTTGTTTCTTTTTTCACACTATTGTTATGTAGGCCAGGCTTAGTCACAAACCGTACCTCTCCATAACAAAGGCTCACCCTCTTAATCCTCACCTTACCATATGAATAAAAAGTGTGCTGAACTTGGCCCTTCCCCCCTCTCCAACCATTATATATACGGAGTGGTAGCTCTTGCAATCTCTCATTTACTTGATACAGCTGTCGTGGCTGTGACGGTTCCACCTGAAGACGGAAGCTTGTGTTGCCTCCGAAACGTCGTGATTTTTATTTTATTTTACTTTTATTAATTTTAATGTTTTACCTACGTGACTTTACCAAAAAAACCTAAGAATATGAATCCTTGCAGTCACGAAAGCTTCAAATCTAAAAACATAAAACAATCACCAAAACATGTCTATTGTGTCCAGCCACTTTCAACTCCCCACCAACCAAGCATATACACACCGCCCGCGAAGCGGGCGGCGACTGCTAGTAAATGAATTATTAGAACAAAGTGAATGCTTGGGAGCTTATTGGCTCTCGCTCCTGGTTAGAGATCTACCCAACCCACAGGTCCATAAAGACTGGCCGCTCTTACCCTGCAAGTTGAACCTAGGAATTGAGTGTTCAACTTATTTCTTGTCATTAAAGGTCTGTGACAAAAGGTGCATCTATTGGAGCAACATCGTCTCAAGCTTACACATCTCCCGGGTCTCCATTTGACTTTGTATTGTCTCGGAGGAAGTCCACCCACACCTCCACTTCCACAAACTGCTGGGAGTTGCCTCGCTCTGCCGCGCAGTCAGAAGTCTCCTCCTGCTTCACGTTGCCTCCATCGATGTGAAGGTCCGATTTTGGAGTTGTATCTTTATCTTCACATTTTACCTTCACTTCTTCACTCTTCACAATCACTTCTTCACTCTTCACCATCACTTCTTCACATTTCACCTCGATACCTTTAAAAGTGTCCAAGCTGGGATTTTCTTCTGGTTCTTGTTTGATGAGGGATGGGCTCATTGCGGCACTTTGACTTTCACAAGCTGATTTCAGACTCCACTCCTTGTGGATCTTCTGATGCTTGTGTGTTCTCTGGTGTCTTTGAAGATTTGGTGAAAGTGCAAACGACTTCCCGCACAGAGTGCAGCTGAAGGGTTTCTCTCCCGTGTGTGTTCTCTGGTGTGGTACAAGATTAGCTGAATGTGAAAACGCCTTCCCACACACACTGCACTTGAAGGGTTTCTCTCCCGTGTGTGTTGTCTGGTGTTTGTTAAGAGCAGATGACTGTGCAAACGCCTTCCCACACACACTGCACCTGAAGGGTTTCTCTCCCGTGTGTATTCTCTGGTGTGCTACAAGATTAGTTGACTGTGAAAATGCCTTCCCACACACACTGCACTTGAAGGGTTTCTCTCCCGTGTGTGTTCTCTGGTGTGCTACAAGAGTAGCTAACTGTGAAAATGCCTTCCCACACACACTGCACTTGAAGGGTTTCTCTCCCGTGTGTGTTCTCTGGTGTTTTACAAGAGTAGATGACTGTGCAAACGTTTTCCCACACACACTGCACTTGACGGGTTTCTCTGCTGTGTGAGTTCTCTGGTGCTGTGTCAAATGTTCAGTACGATCTGTGCTGTTGGCACGCAGGTCGCATTGTTGCCTTTTTGCACCGAGCCGCGCCGAGTGCCTTTGCTCCATCAGACCAATTCTGCAGAGGAAGCGACAGCTGCAGACAGAAAAATATATCCACAACATCTACACATCAGTATCAATGCATATATACAGTCACACGTGACTTACACGTCTATACTTATGCATATATTCATGATATAGTGAAAAAGTGTCCCAAATTTATCACACGGGCTGTTATCGCACACAATGAGAGGGCAAATGGTTATAAACATGCCTGGAAGCCCTAGTATCTTCAAAATGAATGTTAACCCAAAACTCCGAGCACACAATTTCGGCTGTCTGGCTACAAAAGGAATATTTATGAAAGCTAAATTCAGCTGACATAGCAAAGGATGTTGAAAATAATACTATTTGTGTTATGCACAAATGCATAAATTAATGTTCAATCGCAACTAAGAGGTGTGAAGCCAGGCACAGATGTCCTTGAATGCTGGGATGAAGTTCCGACTTCAGCTGCACATGTGCTGTGATAACTTCCTGACTCCAATCTTAAAAAGACTTCCAGAGGAAAACAAAAATAAACTACCGTTTTGATATAACCTCCGTGCTCAATAGAATTAATAGACTTTACTGCAAATACAAACTTGAAACTGTCACACACTCAGGGGCGGAGCCAGTATTTTAAGGTCGGGAGGGGGGCAAACCCTCCAGCAATGAAAAATGATAGGAGTTAATAATAGGAGTTTTCCCCTTTTTTCTGGCAACAAAACTGAAACCTTATGAGGATTCATGTCTGTGTCGTGTTTTCTCCGGAGACACTTTGTTAGGGGCACGTCTTTATTATACACACGCGCCCTAACTACTAAACATCAACTCCTCGTACAGTTTATCTCGAGTACTTACACTCGGTATATTATACGCCTCCTACGTAACATGCCTGCCCCGGCTGCGCTCCAGGTGCTATGGCTATAATATCCTATGGGAGACCCAGGGTCCACCACTGGCCTCACAGAGCTTTGGCCCTTAAAAATACGGCGAAGCTAGGGGTCCAGGGTCCTATTCTAGCAGGTCTTATTGCTTCAACTGGTCATCTTCAACTGCCAGGACCTCTCCAGAGGTCCACCTTATATACGTTTCT
Organism: Lethenteron reissneri; assembly: GCF_015708825.2. Classification (NCBI taxonomy): domain Eukaryota; kingdom Metazoa; phylum Chordata; class Hyperoartia; order Petromyzontiformes; family Petromyzontidae; genus Lethenteron; species Lethenteron reissneri. The sequence goes on along the minus strand of NC_083850.1, from coordinate 4,529,920 downwards.
CAGCCGAGGTGCGGACCTCCGTGAGAGACGTGGGTGACCCCAGAGTCCCTCACCGAGGTCTGCATGTCTGCCGGTTGCAGGCCAGTACGTCCGTAGCCCCCTGGGCCGTTGGGAGTGTTTGCGAGGGATCGTAGGACCCCTCACAACCCCCAACCGCTTCTGGGATGTCTGTCGTTGCCTGCAAGTGCAGCCCATCCATGGCACTACATTTGCATTAACCACAATACTTGCAGTCAAATGCAAACAAAAACACACTATGATAATATGTGTGATCAGTATGCCTTTTGGCGTCCTCTGGTCGAGCACCAATTGGTGTCCTCTGGTCGAGCACCAATTGGGTCGAGGCTCAAAAAAAGCCGTCCCTTGGTGTGGACCAATCAGTTTCAAGAAGATGAATCCCTGCAGTCACAAAAGCTTTAAATCAAAATTTAATGCATATATTATCATAGTGTGTTTTGTTCGCATTTCACTGCAAGTATTGTGGTAAATGCAGACATGAATCCTTGTAAAAGACGTTGGTTCGATCTTGTTGGTTTTTGTCGTTAGGCTGTTAGTAGGATCCTACTAACAGCCTAACAACAAAGACCAACAAGATCATCAGTAGGATCCGACTAACAGCCTAACAACAAAGACCAACAAGATCATCACGAGTTCGACGTCCCTAATCGAACCAACCAAACGTCCCTCCTTAAAACCCTCGGCTGCAAGACCTCCCAGATTCTATGGTCTTCCCAAGATCCAGAAAGAAGGCTCCCCACTACGACCCATAGTGTCCATAATCAACTCTCCTACATACAAACTGGCCCGTTTTCTATCAGATACTCTGCTCCCCTTCACTGGCAAGACCTCGACAGCAGTACTTAACTCAACCCAATTGGTCTCTATGGTCAAGGACATGGTACTGTCTCCTGACGATATCCTCGTCAGTTTTGATGTGGTATCTCTGTTTACCAAAGTCCCAGTTCCTGACACCTTAACAATAATCGAAGACTTGGTCCAACATGGACTGAACTCGGATGTACCTGCGCTGGTTAGGCATTGCCTCACCAACACTTACTTTACCTGGAATGGCACCTTCTACAAACAGAATGAGGGTACCCCCATGGGCTCCCCCTTGTCACCAGTGATAGCCAATGTGTTCATGGAAAAGTTTGAATCAGACGCCATCCAGACGTCCACCCTACGTCCTTTGGCCACGTGGCCTCCCAGCATTGAACCATTTCCTGGACCACATCAATTCCAGACACCCATCCATCAAATTCACCATGGAAGTGGAGAAAGATGGCAGACTACCATTCTTGGATGTTGTTTGAGAGGAGACCTGATGGATCTTTGGGACATTGTGTTTACAGGAAGGCCACCCATACAGATTCCTACTTGAAACCTGATTCCCACCACCATCCGGCTCAAAATAATTCTCTCATCAAAACACTATACCAGAGAGCTCATTGCATCTCTGACCAACACCACCTGGCCAGTGAACTGAAACATGTACATTTGGCCCTCAAGATGAACGGATACTCTGACCGCACTATCCGCCAAGCTGTTTCTCCCACCATACAGAAACAACCACTTGAAACTCCGATCAAAACTATCACATTGCCATACATAGCAGGCGTGACCAAACAGATCTCCAAAATTCTAAACAAACATAAGATCCAAGTCCGATTCAGTACAGTACATAAAATCCGGGATCTGATCCCATCCGTAAAGGATGTCATTCCGGACTTACAGTACCCCGGTGTTTACAAATTGAGTTGTACCTGCGGAGACTGCTATAATCGGGGAGACGAAACGACATATTTCAGACCAAATTCGCGAACACAAATCAGATTTGAAACATGGCAGAACAATTCTAGATTTGCAACGTTCGTGACTGCAAGGATTCATATTCTTAGGTTTTTTCGGTAAAGTCACGTAGGTAAAAAAATTAAATTAATAAATGTAAAATAAAATAAAAATAAAATAAAAATCACGACGTTTCGGAGGCAACACAAGCTTCCGTCTTCAGGTGGAACCGTCACAGCCCGACAGCTGTATCAAGTAAATGAGAGATTACAAGAGCTAAACCTGGTAAAACAAAACCAGGTTTAGCTTTCTACCAGGTTTAGCTTTCTTTTTTCACACTTTTGTTATGTAGGCTAGGTGTAGTCACAACCCGAACCTCTCCATAATAAAGGCTCAGTCTTTTGTTATGCAGTCTATTCATAGTCTCAAGCCGCACCTTACCATAATAATAAAAAGTGGGCCATTCCTGGCCCTTCCCCCCCCCCCCCTCAACCATTATATATACGGAGTGGAATCTCTTCTAATCTCTCATTTACTTGATACAACTGTCGGGCTGTAATGGTTCCACCTGAAGACGGAAGCTTGTGTTGCCTCCGAAACGTCATGATTTTTATTTAATTTTTTATTTAATTTTAAATTTTTTAATTTTAATTTTTTACCTACGTGACTTTACCGAAAAAACCTAAGAATATGGCAGAACAAATTCTTCAGCCGTTGCCAATCATTGTTACAACGCTGTGGGTGATCATGATATCGTTTTCTTCGATACGAAGGTACTCTGCAAGCCGGCTGGATACCACCAAAGATTTGTCCATGAAGCCATACAGATATACAAACACAGGCATAACTTTACCCGAGAAGATGGATTCAAATTGAGCAATCATTGGAAAGATGTGATTAACCATGTTAAACTTAAATCACCACTCCCCCCCCGCTCTGCGTCCCTCCTCCACCATCCGTGACGCCGTCTTTTAGTTCCACCTTCACCTTCCTGGCTCCACCCACATCCCAACCCCCCCCCTCCCCCATCCTACACTTCGTCCTCCCTCCAACGACTATTTAGACGCCGTTTTACTATTTTCACCTTCCTACAACGTTTTACTATTTTCACATTCCTGGCTCCACCCACACTGCAACCCCCCCCCCCCATCCTGCACCCGTCCCCCTTGGCTCCTCCCCCCTCCTCTTACCCTATATATTAAATGCCCCATTACAAATAACTCCCACTACAGTTATTTTGCTATGCCTTTTGACACCTGATGAAGGAGGCTTGTGTTGCCTCCGAAGCATCGTGATTTTAATTGATTTATTTTCATTTATTATTATTTTACTTAATCTTTTACCTACGTGACTTTACCGAAAAAACCTAAGAGTATGAATCCTTGCAGTCACGAAAGCTTCAAATCTAGAAATAATGATAGTTGTTAGTAAGGCGTTGTTAGTAAAGAGTTATTAGTAAGGACATGTCCCTTGCTTTTTATTCGACGTGTGTGATCGGCATCGCGCTCGCTGAAGGTGTTTGCCTTCAGGGAAGCCGTGTACTGTATACGCAACTGCGCACAATTCTGCGAGTCGCTTATAACTGCTTTGCCGTTACTTATTGCAAATTATGGACTTGGACTGTTGTCCTCTCAAGAATCCCTGGCACATAATAATATGCCACACGGTGGCGGTCGCAAAATGCTGATTTATCTATATATAAAAAAGGGAAGTTTGTGAATGTCTGTTCGAAATGTTTAGCATACTTCCCGACATGCAACAAATTTGAAATTTGGCATGTGGTTAGCTTCCAGACTGTACACAATGCTAAAAGTATAAAAATAGATTTTGTATTTTGGGGAGGGGGCGCAATACAGTAATCCCTCGCCACTTCACGGTTCAAGTTTCGCGGCCTCAGTGCATCGCGGATTTTTCAAAAATATTCATCGAAAAATTTCAATTAAAAAATACCGCCATATCGGCAGCCGTATTCCGGAAAGCAGCGTTGTTTCATCGTGATGCGCGAGAGAAACGGTTTCCCAGGATGCCAGACAAAGAGAGAAACTCTCTGAGGCTTTGTACATACCCATGGGCACTCAGACAAGGCACGTGATTGGTTCCCGGCGTGAGAGCGACGAATGAGAGCACGAGTGGATGTACAGTATCCCGTGAGCTGATTGGCTGCGCATCATCGTATCCTCTCCCAGCTTCTTCCCTTGTTGTATCTCGCCACTCTCGTTCACGCTGTCAACTGTGTCTCGCGTATCTTAGTGTTGTGTTCGAAATTAACTGGTGAGTGTAGAACACCATAATACGTATCGTATGAGAGAGAGAGAGTGAATGTATAATATTAAGGTTTTATAATTAAATAGATTTAAGTAAAATATATATATAAAGTATAAATATACATATTTTAAACATTCTGGTACCCACACACACATATACGGAAATTCCTAGGGGGGCCAATCCTACTTCGTGGATTTTCACCTATCACGAGGGGTTCCGGTCCCCATGAACCGCGATAAACGAGGGATCACTGTAATGCATTTATTTTGCACGCAAGTGAGCGGTGACATCACATCTGTCATCACATCTGTGATGTCACACCCGCATGCGGCAGCGTTACGCAGTGTGCTTGCTGACGTCACCCCCCCCCCCCCCAAACACTCCACGTAGGCACTGTTTTAATCCAAGACAAGAATCCAAGTCACGGGCGAAGCCGGGTAGTAAAGCTAGTCTATATATAAAAGGGAAATGTGTGGATACGTGTGTCTGTTCGAAATGTTTAGCATACTTCCCAACATGCAACACACTTGAAATTTGGCATGTGGGTAGGTTCCATACTGTACACAATGTAAAAACTATAAAAAATAGACTTGTATTTTGGGAGGGGGGGGGGGGGAGAAATGACCATGGAGTGTGTGGCATCAACCCGCAACACACCTGAGTTAAGCGCTCTGCAACGCTTACCCCTACCATATGGCTCTTCGTGCGCCGTACTTCTAGAGCTGTTAACAGCGTGCCGGGAGATTTTAGGTGGCGCTTCGCTCCTGGCCGATGAAGCCATTGGCTTCTCGGAGTTTCAATACATATCCGTGTGAAGAACAGGTACAACTGCTATCTTAAATATGAAGCATAAATTACATCTGTTTGTTTGTGTGAAGCACCAAAAACTCTCCAACGCTGAGCTCTAGCATCATTAAATTTGCACAACTTATGCTGTCTGGAATGTCTAAGTGAACGTGACTATTTTCAGCTTGCCACGTCATTCCCTTCCCGAGTTGCCAAAATCGACCTTACGTCGAAGTGGGTTAAGGTTAAATTTCCTGCAGTGAAAAACATCCGATTTAGTTAAATTGATTTCTTTCAGCTTTTTTCTTTCTTACAAGAATCAAATTTTCAGGGTTTTTCAGTGACATGGTTCACAGGTGGTGGCGTGTCCAGACCCATGCCTGGCTACCTTCATCCGCTCAGTATGAATGCTTCCTCACTCCACCAAGTAATTCATTGAGGATCAACCAACACAGCCGAGGCTGCATGTCTCTCTCCTCGTGGTGAGATGTTAACTACCTGTCCTGGCATACAGGAAGTCGTGGGTTCGATCCCAACCCTGACGCCTGCTGTATATTTGGAGCTTACGTGTCTCTCTCTCTCTCTCTCCCCGTGGTCGTGTGGATTTCCGTCCGGATCTCCCGGTTGTCCTCACTCCACATGCAGAGAGTGAACACCGCCACGCGTCCAGAGTGAACACCACCACGCGTCTAGAGTGAACACCGCCACGCGTCTAGAGTGAACACCGCCACGCGTCCAGAGTGAACACCGCCACGCGTCCAGAGTGAACACCGCCACGCGTCTAGAGTGAACACCGCCACGCGTCTAGAGTGAACACCGCCACGCGTCTAGAGTGAACAGAGTGAATCACGCCACGCGTCTAGAGTGAACACCGCCACGCGTCTCAGAGTGAACACCGCCACGCGTCTAGAGTGAACACCGCCACGCGTCTAGAGTGAACACCGCCACGCGTCTAGAGTGAACACCGCCACGCGTCTAGAGTGAACACCGCCACGCGTCTAGAGTGAACACCGCCACGCGTCCAGAGTGAACACCGCCACGCGTCCAGAGTGAACACCGCCACGCGTCTAGAGTGAACACCACCACGCTGTTGACGAGCCTCACCTTGTTGTTGTTGTTGTGGGCAGGTCGCTTCTGAAAACAAGAGCGGTATAGCAGCTCAAGCGGGCTTGGCCTGGTAAAAATAAAAACTGTGTTAATATTTAAAATAAAACAAAGTTACAAAGTGGCGAGCCAGGTCAAGACAAATTCAACTTAAGCGAGATAATTGAAGCAAACGCGATCAGGCGAGGGCAGGAGGCAAGGCCCCAAGTTGATAAGTTCCAACCTGGACATCGCTTCCATGCTCGCTGCTACTCAATTAACATCCCTACGAGAGATAGAGTGAGGCTCTACCTCAATAAACAACAACAACCACCACAACAACCACCACCACATCCACAACCACCACCACATCCACAACCACCACCACATCCACAACAACCACAACAACCACCACAACAGCGATGAGGATTTCTCACCTCGGATTTCAGTTCACGGGCGGAGCGGCAACTTCCTGGTCCCTCGCGACGTCACGCGGCAGCAGGCGACATGACGTCACTTGCGGGGTACGATGACACTCCCCTCCCACAATGAGCGGCTCTCAACTCGCGACGGCTTTCACGACACATTATGTTAATGAGCCGCCAGTTACCGGGCGTGGCTTTGCCCAAATAAGGATTTGCACTGGGAAAGATATCGGCAGCGGCCGAGCGGTGACGTCACGCTCAAGAGCGCGGTGGTCAAGGGTGGGTGACATGACGTCACTAGCGAGGAACACCTCCCCCTGGCGTTTGACGCCGATGAGGTCACGCTGAGCGGTGACGTCAGAGAGCGGGGTCAGAGTTTAAGTTTGTTGACATAAAGGGAGCGAGAGTTTCGACTCAGCCTCAAACGAGTACCCGGTTTGGTGTGTAAACATCGCCACTAGGGAGACAAAGGCGGCCGGGCGTGGTGCTGGCCACCCACCCCCTCGTGTGCCGTGACGACCTCCATCGGTGCTGCTCGCTATGAGCAGCACTTTGTACATGTCGTTGCTTGGCTCTCCAGCACACCGCTGGCGAAATTTCACGATGACATTTTCACGTCCATAAAAATAAAATCGCCATACTAACCTAGGCCGTTTTTTGAAAAAATGTATCCAATTTTCCTAGCTTTATTTTTCAACGAAAAGTGCATTCCTTGGTTGTGTTTAGCCTGAGTATCTTTATATATTACGTTAAAAAGTGTGGAATTTCATGCATGAAATTTTCGAATATAAAAAAGTTAATTGGCATACTGTACCGTTTTTAGGCCAAATAAGCCCAACTTTCACAGCTTTATTTTTGGACGAAAGTTAATTCCTCTATTGTATTTACCCTTAGTATGCTATGTATTATATTAAGTGGAATTTTTTATGATGAAATGTTCATGTCCCAATATAGAATATCGGTATACTAACCTATGCCGTTTTTGTCCAATGGCCAAATTTTTACAGCATCATTTTTCAACAAAAGTGCAATCCTCGGGTGTGCTTAGCCTTAGTATCCTATATATTACGTAAAAAAGTGGGAAATTTCACCATGAATTTTTTTAGTAAAAAGGCTGTGACATGGCTGTCTTTGCCTTACAAAACAGATGGGCAAAGTGTGCATGACCGAAAACTTTTTTTCCAAGCAAGATACATCAACAATGAGGCCATTTGCTGAATTCTTGGCTTCCCCATCCATGGCTGTCCCTCCACAGTCGTCCATTTGGCACTTCACCTCCAAAATGGTCAACGCATCTACGTCACCAAAAGAAATGCCAAACAACAGGCCCTGGCTCCACAAGATACCACCCTGATGGCGTTCTTGGTTTTGTGCCCAAGTGACCCATTTGCTGCCAACCTGCTCTACCATTAAGTTCCCTCCTACTATACATGGACTGCAAAAAAAAATGGAAGCGAAGTGCTGCCGACGGTGAATCGGATGCCTTAGGACGAGTCTGCACAGTTCATCCCAACAATCAGCAGTGCTACTTTCTCCCAATGCTTCTCCATGTTGCCAAAGGGCACAAATCTTTCCAAGACCTATAAACAGTGGAACGAGTTGTCTGTCAAACATACAGAGAAGCTTGCAATCTTCGTACAATTCTTGTGCATGATCACCTTATTCATAAAGCTATGACAGAAGCTTCTGTTGGTCAGTCCCCTTTCCAACTGACATTGCTCTTCTGCATGAATCTTCAAGTTTGCAGCCCATCTAACCCCATGGGACTCTGGCAAAAATACAAAGAGGGCATGAGTGAGGACATCCTCCACGGAGCTCAATAACAAAATACAAACCTGGACGTCAACTTTTCTGATGTTATCTTCAAACAGGCCCTCATCCTCCTTCACGACAAACTGCACTCCATTGCTGGAAAATACTTCACGTCTATGGGACTACCAACACCCTACAGGGACAACCTGCATGCCCTTGCTCAAGAGATCCTAGTGAAATATGCTATTATGCTTGACAGAATCTTACATTTCTTTGGGAAAATTAACCAAAGCTGATGGATGCACAAATAGAAGCCTACACGGAAATCTTGGAAGACATTGAGACTACAAATCGAGTCATTTTTATCCTTGATGCACCTGCCAGTACTGGGAAGACCTTTGTTTAGAAACTGCTCCTCGCTAAGGCTCGCCAGAGAGAGATAATTGCTCTATCTGTGGCATCATCGGGGATTGCTGTGTAAGTCGATGCGTGTGAGTCGATGTGTGTATTTGAGTCCATATGTGTGTGTTTAGGTCCATGTGTGTGTGTGTGTAAGTCGGAGTATCTGTGTCTTTTTTGCCCAGGCAATGCCAGATGTTTGTATGTACGTCGATGTGTATGTAAGTCCAAGTGTGCATATTAGTCCATGTGTGTGTGTTAGTCCATGTGTGTGCATGGCTTCATGTAAGTCACTGTGTGTGTGTGTCTATGTGTGTCAGTTGATGTATGTACGTCGATGTGTATGTGTGTTAGTCCATGTGTGTGTTAGTCCATAGGTGCTCGCTAACAGCACTTGCCCCTACAGTCTGTTAAGGCTATATGGGGGATCTTTGATCTTTGTTAGTTCATATTTGTGTAAGTCAATGTGTTTGTGAGTCGATATGTGGGTATAACACCATATGTGTGTATCTAAAGTCCATGTCTGTGCGAGTCCGTATGTGTGGAGGCCAATGTGTGCGAGTCTCTGTGTGGAGGAGTAATATAGGGATGCGACTTCATGCTCGTTGTTCAGTGCGATGACGTCATGCACGCTGGGCGAGGTGATGACGCCACGTCTCCTCTCGGTACTTAAGGGGGACCACGTAACGAACGCGGGGTTACTGTAGGAGCCTGGGAAAGAGAGCGGTTGAAGAGCCAGCCAGGGGTAGAGCTCAGGGAGTCTGGAGACAAGCCGGCCGTAGTGATAGAAGGTGCTGCTCTCCTCGGTCGGTCGGTCGGTGTTGGCTGAACCCCCGATCTGACTCGGGGGAGAGAGCCTTGGCGCTAGCCGAGCTAGGAACAGACAGAGTGAAGGTTCGTGTGAAGAAACCTAGTGAAGGACACTTACCCCTGGGGAAGTTATCCAAAAACCCTTAATAACTGGCGCAAGCCCTTAACTGAAGACCTGCCTCCGTGTCGTCATTTGCACTTCAACATATGTGTAATGCGAGCATAAACGGGGTGGTTGCTGGCCTCCGCGCCAATCACACGGAGCGTGTGGGAGGAGCCACTGCTCACCTCGGCTCCAATGGGAGACGAGGTCAGTACGGGAAGGAGGAGTGTTGTATGTGTTGGGTTTTGAAATTTTGATAAAAATAATAAAAATTAATAATTTTCCGAAAAATGCGCAAATCGCATTCATTATGTTAATGTGTGTATTACTATGCATAAATTATGATAATGCGTGTAATTATATGCATAAATTATGATAATCACGGAGATAATCGTAGTAATTTATGCGAATGCTTGCGATTATGTTAATGTGTGCAGTTGTGATAATTAGGCTTAGCTTCGTTTATCCAGAGTTATCAATCAGGATAACACGATTATCATAGATTCATTTACCGATTATCCTAGTGTGTGTTATAATATTTTAGGTCACCAGTTCAGATCTCATCACAGGATACAGCTCTTATGAATAAGATGGTTTTGCATGGACTTGGAAAGAACACTCAATATGCTTCTGTGATAACAATTTTATTCTAACAAACACGTGACATTCTATCATGCAGGTCAAACATGCGTCAATAATTCATGGGCAAGATTATGCAATTAACTAATATGAACGACAAAAACTTATGCAGTTGCGAAATTATGCAATTATGCAATATGAATAACGAAACTCTTATGCATTTGACTAAAATGAATGAATAAACACTTATGCATTTAACGAATTGAATGACTAGAAACACTTCTATCAATTGTAACCTCTACTTTTCCTACCAGGCATCTCATTAGTTCGCCCATGTATCGATCACAATCGGCGACTGGTCGAGTTTGAAAACAAGCATGACACACTTCCTATGGCGGTAATATAGCACTTATTGTACCCAAGAGGCGAAAGTATATGTCAATAGATTCATCGGCAAGTATAAAAATCCTCTTAACGGAATGTTTGATACAATGGTGGGTGAGGGCGTGTTGCGGGAGAGCTAATCTGGCTCTGTTTTAATTAATTCTTCGGCGAGACTCTTTGACAAAGGAACCGGTTTGACAAGATTTTCTCTGTTTTCTTGAGTCTGTATGTGGGGAGCGATACGACCTCTCTGCTGTCTGTGCGAGCGGCAGCTGAGACTTTCTCCGCTGTGAGGTGAGCGGCGGCGCTCGTTCAGAAGACTTTGACTCTTTTTCTCCACGGCGGGATGACGAGTCGGTTTTGGTTGATGCTGGTCGATCTGGGTGTCGCTCGTTGTCGCTCGGTGGCGCACGGTGGCGCACGGTGGCGCACGGTGGCGCAAGGTGTCGCTCGTTGTCGCTCGGTGGCGCACGGTGGCGCACGGTGGCGCACGGTGGCGCAAGGTGGCGCAAGGTGGCGCACGGTGGCGCAAGGTGGCGCACGGTGGCGCACGGTGGCGCAAGGTGGCGCACGGTGGCGCACGGTGGCGCACGGTGGCGCACGGTGGCGCACGGTGGCGCAAGTTGGCGCTCGTTCAGCAATCTCCGCCTTTCCTGCGGGTTGTTCGCTGGTCGTCACTCTGACGAGGAGCGATGCTTCGTTCGTGGCAGGGTGGACGTTGGCGTCTTTGTTGGCTTCACTCGCAGCTCTGCGACTCAGGGTAGCGATTCTTCTCAGGTGGTGCAGACCTCGGCTTGTAGCTACGCGTCGCTACTCCGCGAACCTCGTCATTCTGAATGACAGGAGCTTCTTCGTTGGCGGCGACGAGGAGAGATGGCTGTCGCCCTGGAGAACTCTGGTGGGGCCTTAGCCCGGAGACGAGATGAGATGTAGGCCGGAGCTCGTGAAGATCTGTGTTGGAGCCGAAGCCCGGACGAGATCTCTGGTGGGCCTTAGCCCGGAGACGAGATGGGCTCAGAGCCCTGGCGATCTGTTTTGTATGGATGTTCCTTCGGTTTATATCTGGAAATTCCACTTAGTTTCCCGAGTTGTTCAAAGGCTGTCATAAAACCCTCCTGTGGGCTGAACCATCTGTGTTCGTTGTGTGTGTGTCCGTCCGTGTGTTTCGCGTGCGTGTTTGTCCGTGTGTTTATTAGCTTTGAAGACACAGCTGTGTGTCGTTCTGGAAGAAAGGGGTGGGGGTGGGGGCCTCGTGACGGCGCCACCGAAGTTATCCATTAGCCAGACCGATGATTCGCGTCGAGTTATAAAAAAAACATTCGAATCCATGTTTTGTTACTGAATAATATTTGTCGCGAAAACCTACGCGTTAAGCGAGCTTAATTATTCCCTCCCTTGCTCTGGGATCACATCCTTTGTCTCACACAGCTTAAGTTGTTTTGGTTTGGAAGTTGAAATGCAACTTATTTGCTGCTTGGTTCCATCTGCACAGTTATGCCGAAACCGTGTTCACGATGTTTCATCGTGACCCGATCTCTCATGGAAATGTTATTTCCTCGCGTGTGCAATTTTTTTCCTGTCCGTGTTGTGGGAAGACAAAGACGGTTGTTTCCACGGTGGAAGCACCCGGCGCATGCTTTTATTTATTGATCTTCGAAGACGTGTTAATTTCCTTTGAGCCATTGCCCCCTTTATGGGTGTCATTTCCTAGCTTTGTGCCTGCGTGTGGAGATCCTCTCGGAAAGACAAAGACGGCCGTGTTGCTCGCTTCCCATGGGTTGTTGTGTTTGGTTAATTTTGAGAGCCTTCTCCGCCCTTGATTCCTCTTCTACTTTAATTCCGTACTTATTATTTGACTTCTTGTGATTATTTAATCTGATATCCCGGCTTATCTTTGTTCAGAATATAATTATCTCTTCCTCTATGGTGCCTGGTTTGAGGTTTTTTTTTTTAAAAGGATGTCCTGCTGACCCCCCTGCCTGCCATTCCCCCCTCCCTTGTTCCTCTTGTGTGAAATTCGGGGAGTTTATGACCTTGATTACCCTCTTTCATGCCGTCTTTCCTTTGAATTGAGGTATGCGCGCATCTGTGGAAGTGTGGGGGCGTGTTCGTTCCACGTTGCCCCGTGTCTATTAAAAAAACAATATTATATATGATGGCTGAATAATTCTTAAAAAAAATAATATTAAAAAAAAATAAAAAGGGGGTACATACACAACAGGAGTCAGGGTCACGTGATGGGAAGGATATAGGGAGAGAGCCGGAAGAGATCGGAAAGTTGAAACGGAGCGAGAATAGGGGAAGCCACGCTGGGCAGTGCGGGAGATGGTGCCATCTGCCACGTGGTGGAGCAGCGCCATCTGCCACGTGGTCGAAGACCTACGCACACCGTCGGCCAGCGGTGTGCGTGGGGTAGACGGGGCTAGCAGAGTGTGAGGGGCTAGCAGAGTGTGCGGGGCACACGTGGCTAGTGAGTGACTAGCAGAGTGTGCGGGGCACACGGAGCGAGCGGTGTGGCTGGCGGCGTGTGCGGGGCACACGGAGAGAGCGGAGCGGCCACCAGCGAGTGCGGGCCACACGGAGCGTCGCGGGGCGCGCGGCGGAGGCGGCGTGGGTCCGGGCGAGGACCAGCGGGGTGCGATACGAAGAACCTAAATAAACGACAACAGAGATCAAGAAAGCCTGACAGAGTCGTTTATTACATACTAGCTGTACTACCCGGCTTCGCCCGGGACTTGGATCCACCACGCCCGGCCGCCTTTGTCTCCCCAGTGGCGATGTTAATACGCCACACCAGTTACTCGTTTTGAGGCAGAGTCCCTCCCTCACCACTCTGCCTCCCTCACCACTTTCCCTCCCTCACCATTCTCCCTCCCTCACCACTCACGCCCGGCCGCCTTTGTCTCCCCAGTGGCGATGTTAATACGCCACACCAGTTAATCGTTTGAGGCTGAGTCGACCTAGGGGAGGTTCAAATAATCGTCACCGGTGGTGGCCGTGAGCGGGAATCGAACTCGGTTCGCCGGCTTTGTAGCGCAGCGTAGCGTTAACCACTACACCCACCGCTCCTCACACACCACACACGCACAGACACACACACAGACACACGCAGACACACAGAGACACACACACACACAGACACACAGACAGCACGCTAACCACTACACTACCGCTCCCCACACACCACACACGCACAGACACACACACAGACACACACACACAGACACACACACAGACAGCACGCTAACCACTACACTACCGTTCCCCCTACACAACACACGCGCGCACGCCCATAGGTACACATACACGCGCTTGCTGCAGACACACACGACTGTGAGGGTGCGTACGGCAGTAAACGACTGAAAGAATAAAGCGGAAATGCTGCGCGAGGAACGCCTTAGAGCTGCAACACATTTGTGTAATGCGAGCGTAAACACACAAACACATACAAAGACATACACACACATACATGCACACACATACACACAAACACATACACACACATACACACACATACATACACAGAGACACACACATACACACAAACACACACATACATACACACAAACACATACACAATACACACACACATACATGCAGACACACAGACAGACACATAACACACATACATACACACACATACATACACAGAAAAACATACACACACATAGATACAAACACACATACATACACACAAACACATACACACACGTACATACACACATACATACAGACACGCAGACATACACATAAACACATAAAAAAAACCGACATACATACACACACACATAAACACACAAACACACACACATACATACACACATACATAGAGACACACAGACATACACATAAACACATACACACATAGACATGACCCGGCTTCGCCCGGGACTTGGATCCACCACGCCCGGCCGCCTTTGTCTCCCCAGTGCCGATGTGAAAACGCCACACCAGTTACTCGTTTTGAGGCCGAGTCCCTCCCTCGCCACTCTCCCTCCCTCGCCACTCTCCCTCTCTCACGACTCTGTAGAGGACGTGAAACTTTTATGAATTTACCTTAGATTCGCGTGGTGGGTGTCGAGGCCTAGCACCGTGTAGAGCCTCCCACCTCGCCTGATTTTCCCACCCGGCTGACGCTGGGTACGGGTGCCGGTCCCCCCCCCCCCCCCCTAGCGCTCGAACAATACTGAGTAATGGCTATTATTTAATTAATTACGGAGCCTATGAAAGTGGCGAAGGCGTGGCTAGCCGTTGGCAGGGGCAACCGCCGTCCAATGAAACTGCAGCCCTTGGCGAAGGCGTCGCTAGCCGTTGGCAGGGGCAACCGGCGTCCAATGAAAGTGCGTATGGTCCGGAGACACACAGACACACAGACAGACAGACAGATTTACGATTTTATATATTACATATGTATGCGAGTCCATGTGTGTGCGTGGGTCCATGTTGTGTGTACGTCCATGTGTGTGTCTCTTAGTCGATGTGTGTAAATCCATGTGTGCTTAGGTCCATGTGTGTGTGAGAGTCTACGTGTTTGAGTCGCTGTATGTGTGTATGTTGATTTGCGTGTGTAACTCAATGTGTATCTGAAGCGAATGTCTGTGCATGTGTGTCTAAGCCCATGTGTGTGTGTGTCTTTTTCGCCCAGGCAACGCCGGGTACTTCCCGCTCGTACTCTTATATCAGCGCACTTCATCTATCTGTGATGAACGCTGCACTTTCCATCGTTTTCATGCAGGGGGCGCTGCAAACCTACGCGCCCCCTGCATGAATGACGGAGGCGCAGGGACAGACGTTAGCTCACGTTGGAATCGATCTGGAGACGGCGGTTTTCTGGCACGGTCAGCTCTATGTCGCCTCATCTCCACCCTGCAATCCCAACCAGGTGAAAGACCGCATCGAACCGAACCCCGGTAAGGCCATCTACTTAACGACTAGAGAAAATTCACGCGAAATGTTTTCAATGAAGGCTTCCAGATGTAAAATTATATAAGCTTTAATGAAGAAATAAAATTATCTAATTCAAAACGGAGCATCGGGAGTTTGCGTGGATGCGTCGTTCGTGCGCAATTTTTTTCGTGACTTTCCTGGCCCAAGGCCGTAAATGGTTGTGAGGGGGCTGTAGGCGGTCAGGCTTGCTTCAACCCATGGTTGTGAACATCCAGACGTTAATCGGCAAGGACCATTTTTTGTCCTAGTTCGCCAACATATAAGACGTCATGCAAATTTCGAATGAGTGTTGTGTGGAGAATGTATCTACTAGATGCGCTCTGCCTTGTAACCTAATACAAATCTGTACCAAAAATGCATTTCAAATGTGCTCTTAAAATTACCTCCTAGCTATGAAGCAGACCAGCAGACACGACATCTTTCATTTATCGATCTCTCCACGAAACAAAGGAATGTTTTACACAAACTATAACTAGCACAGTCTTCTGGGATTGCATCATTGATTCAATGCAAGCCACCTGTGGAGCCTTATTGGTGCACAGCGTCTCAAGAGCAGCCGGGCTTGCTTCAACCGATAGTTACGAACATCCAGACGTTAATCAGCAAGGGGCATTTCTCGTCCTAGTTAGACAAAATCTACGTCAACACGTAAGACACAATTATAATTCGTGTTGTAGAGAATGTTCCTCTACGTGTAACTTTTGAGTGGCATTTTCTTCTAGATTTGAAGCTTCCGTGACTGCAAGGATTCATAATCTTAGGTTTTTTCGGTAAAGTCACGTAGGTGTGTGCTCCCTATTTCAAAGACAATGAGTTGCTCCAGAGGCAGACGCTTCCTAAAAACACAAAAATACCCTTTGACCTGTATCAGAAGAACGGGTCTCACCCGAGTTATCATTACAGGTTATTCCAAAACACTCTTTGTCCTAACATCACTTACTCAATATTTGACCCTTATAGACAAAATGTTACATGTACGCAATCAATCATTCAAGTATTCATTCTAAATTATGGAGTCATTTTAACAAAATTGAATTACTGCACTGAAATATACTGCAACAGGTTACATCGTATTAACAAGAAGCTATTTAAAAAAACAATATGCACCGTCTGCTTAACAGTTTATGTACAACATACTATTGCGCCATTCAAAACGAGTAGGCCATTGCATGCTGGCGTCTGGGTCAAAATTGAGCAAATTCCAAACAGGATCTTGTCCACATGCAGGCCGGTGCAGGGCCACCACCTTATGCCACACAGGGGCAGCTGCTACCTGGGGATGCTCTTCGAGTGTTTGAGACGATACGGTACAAAACTCTGAATTGCCGGGCGATTAAGCACCATATAAATGGAATTATTAGAACATAGTGAATGCTTGGGAGTGTATTGGTTCTCGCTCCTGGTTAGAGATCTACCCAACCCACACGTCCACAAACACTGGCCGCTCTTACCCTGCAAGTTGAACCTAGGAATTGAGGGTTCAACTTCTTTCTTGTCATTAAAGGTCTGTGACAAAGGTGCATCTATTGGAGAACAATCGTCTCAAGCTTACACATCTACCGGGTCTCCATTTGACTTTGTATTGTCTCAGAGGAAGTCCACCCACACCTCCACTTCCACAAACTGCTGGGAGTTGCCTCGCTCTGCCTCACAGTGAGAATTCTCCTCCTGCTTCACGTTGCCTCCATCAATGTGAAGGTCCGATTTTGGAGTTGAATCTTCATCTTCACATTTTACCTTCACTTCTTCACTCTTCACCATCACTTCTTCACATTTCACCTCCTCATATTTCACCTCGATACCTTTAAAAGTGTCCAAGCTGGGATTTTCTTCCGGTTCTTGTTTCATGAGGGATGGGCTAATTGCGGCACTTTGACTTTCACAAGCTGATTTCAGACTCCACTCCTTGTGGATATTCTGATGCTTGTGTGTTCTCTGGTGTTTTTGAAGAATTTGTTTACGTGCAAACGCCGTCCCGCACAGAGTGCACCTGAAGGGTTTCTCTCCTGTGTGTGTTCTCTGGTGTACATGAAGAATTGATGAACGTGCAAACGCCTTCCCGCACAGAGTGCACCTGAAGGGTTTCTCTCCCGTGTGTGTTCTCTGGTGTACTACAAAAGCAGATGAATGTTTAAACGCCTTCCCACACACACTGCACCTGAAGGGTTTCTCTCCCGTGTGTGTTCTCTGGTGTTCTACAAGAGTAATTGAATGTGCAAACGCCTTCCCACACACACTGCACTTGAAGGGTTTCTCTCCCGTGTGTGTTCTCTGGTGTTGTACAAGATTAGATGAAACTGAAAACGTCTTCCCACATACACTGCACCTGAAGGGTTTCTCTCCCGTGTGTGTCCTCTGGTTTCTTTGAAGATGTGGTGACTGTGCAAACCCCTTCCCACACACACTGCACTTGAAGGGTTTCTCTCCCGTGTGTGTTCTCTGGTGTGTTACAAGAGCAGATGAATATAAAAATGCCTTCCCACCCACACTGCACTTGAAGGGGTTCTCTCCCGTGTGTGTTCTCTGGTGTTCTACAAGAACAGATGACTGTGCAAACGCCTTCCCACACACACTGCACTTGAAAGGTTTCTCTCCCATGTGTGTTCTCTGGTGTAAATGACGATTTGATGAACATGCAAACCCCTTCCCACACACACTGCACTTGAAGGGTTTATCTCCCGTGTGTGTTCTCTGGTGTTCTACAAAAGTAGATGAACGTGCAAACGCCTTCCCACACACACTGCACTTGAAGGGTTTCTCTCCCGTGTGTGTTCTCTGGTGTTCTACAAGAGCAGATGACTGTACAAACGCCTTCTCACACACACTGCACTTGAAGGGTTTCTCTCCCGTGTGTGTTCTCTGGTGTTCTACAAGAGTATATGAACGTGCAAACGCCTTTCCACACACACTGCACTTGAAGGGTTTCTCTCCTGTGTGAGTTCTCTGGTGCTGTGTAAAATGTTCAGGACGATCCGTGCTGTATGCACACCGGTCACATTGTTGCCTTTTTGCACCGAGTCGCGCCGAGCATCTTTGCTCCATCAGACCAATTTTGCAGAGGAAGCGACAGCTGCAGACAGAAAAAAATAATATCCACACCATCTACACATCAGTATCGAGGCATAGAGGAATGCATATATATAGTCACACGTGACTTACACATCTATAGTTATTCATATTTTATGATATAGGCAAAAACGTGTCCCAAATTCATCACGCGAGCTGTTATGGCACACAATGAGAGGGCAAATGGTCATAAACATGCCTGGAAGCGCTCGTATCTTCAAAATGAATGTTAACCCAAAACTCCGAGCACACAATTTAGGCTGTCTGGCTTCAAAAGGAATATTTATGAAAGCTAAATTCAGCTGACATAGCAAAGGGTGTTGAAAAAAATTACTATTTGTGTTATGCAGATATGCATAAATTAATGTTCAATCACAACTTAGAGGTGTGAAGCCAGACACAGATGTCCTTGAATGGAGGGATGAACAGTTCCGACGTCAGCTGCACGTGTGCTGTGATAACTTCCTGACTCCATTCTTATAAAGACTTCCAGAGGAAAACTAAAATAAACTACTGTTTTGATATAACCTCCCTGCTCAATAGCATTAATAGACTTTACTGCAAATACAAACTTGACACTGTCACACACTCAGAGGCGGAGCCAGGATTTCAGGTAGGGGTCGCAACCCCTCCAGCAATGAAAAATGATAGGAGTTGTTAGTAAGGACTTGTCCCTTGCTTTTTATTCGACGCGTGTGATCGGCATTGCGCTCGCTGAAGGTGATGCCTTCAGGGAAGTCGTGTACTGTATACGCCACTTCGCACAATTCTGCGAGTGGTTTGTAACTGCTTTGCCGTTACTTATGTTGTCCTCTCATAGAGTCCCTGAAATGTAATAATTTCCCACACGATGGCACTGGGGGTCGCAAAATGCCGATTTATCTATATATATAAAATCGTGAATGTCTGTCTGTCCGTCTGTGTGTGTGTGTGTGTGTGGATTTCGGACCATACGCACTTTCATTGGACGGCGGTTGCCCCTGGCAACGGATAGCGACGCCTTCGCCGCTTTCATTGGACCTGGCAACGGCTAGCGACGCCTTCGCCAAGGGCTGCAGTTTCATTGGACGGCGGTTGCCCCTGCCAACGGCTAGCCACGCCTTCGCCACTTTCATAGGCTCCGTAAATAATTAAATAATAGCCATTACACAGTATTGTTGGAGCGCTGAGGGGGGGGGGAAGGCACGCCACCCGTACCCTGCCTCTGCCGGGTGGACAATTTTGGCAAGGCCGCAGGCTCTGCACGCTACTAGGCCTCGACACCCACCACGCCACTCTGAGGTAAATTAATCAAAGTTTTTCCTACTCTTTACTCCACCCCCACCACAATGTGTGCAATTTATATTACTTTTAAACCCAACGCGCCAACAATCGATTACTTAAATGTTCACTGTACAAATAGTCACTAAGCTGGGTCAGCGTACTGCCAGTCTATCATGTACACTGTAGCCTGCTTATTAAGCTCGGTGAGCGTACTGCCACTCTATCATGTACACTCTAGCCTGCTTATGAAGCTGACTGCGTGTACTGGCAGTCTATAATGTGGACTGTAGCCTGGTTATTATAATCGATTCTTTATATGTTCTTTGTACAAATAGTCATTAAACTGGTTGAGCGACCCCAGTTCGATTCCAACTCACGCCCACCACCGCTGACGATTATTTGAAACGGACCTGGCCCTCCCCTAGGTCCACTCGGCCTCAAACGCGTAACTGCTGTCGTGTGTGAACATCGTCACTGGGGAGACAAAGGCAGCCGGGCATCGTGGATCCAAGTCCCGGGCGAAGCAGGGTCATGTGTATGTGTGTATGTGTTTATGTGTATGTCTGTGTGTCTGTATGTATGTGTGTATGTATGTGTTTGTGTGTATGTGTGTGTGTCTATGTATGTGTGTATGTGTTTCTGTGTATGTCTGCGTGTCTGTATGTATGTGTGTATGTACGTGTGTGCATGTGTTTGTGTGTATGTATGTGTGTGTCTATGTATGTGTGTGTATGTGTTTCTGTGCATGTATGTGTGTATGTATGTGTGTTATGTGTCTGTCTGTGTGTCTGCATGTATGTGTGTGTGTATTGTGTATGTGTTTGCATGTGTTTGTGTGTTTACGCTCGCATTACACAAATGTGTTGCAGGTCTAAGGCATTCCTCGCGCAGAATTGCTGCTTTATTATTTCAGTCGTTTACTGCCGTACGCACCCTGAAAGTCGTGTGTGTCTGCAGCAAGCGCGTGTATGTGTACCTATGGACGCGCGCGCGTGTGTTGTGTAGGGGGAAAGGTAGTGTAGTGATTAGCGTGCTGTCTGTGTCTGTGTGTCTGTGTGTGTGTGTCTGTGTGTGTGCGTGTGTGGTGTGTGGGGAGCGGTAGTGTAGTGGTTAGCGTGCTGTCTGTGTGTCTGTGTGTGTGTGTCTGTCTGTGTCTGTCTGTGTGTGTCTGCGTGTGTCTGTGTGTGTGTCTGTGTGTGTGTCTGTGTGTGTGCGTGTGTGGTGTGTGGGGAGCGGTAGTGTAGTGGTTAGCGTGCTGTCTGTGTGTGTGTCTCTGTCTGTGTGTGTCTGCGTGTGTCTGTGTGTGTGTCTGTGTGTGTGTCTGTGCGTGTGTCTGTGCGTGTGTGGTGTGTGACGAGCGGTGGGTGTAGTGCTTAACGCTACGCTGCGCTACAAACCCGGCGAACCGAGTTCGATTCCCGCTCACGGCCACCACCGGTGACGATTATTTGAACCTCCCCTAGGTCGACTCAGCCTCAAACGAGTAACTGGTGTGACGTATTAACATCGCCACTGGGGAGACAAAGGCGGCCGGCCGTGGTGGATACAAGTCCCGGGCGAAGCCGGGTAGTACAGCTAGTCTATATATATATAAAAGGGAAATGTGTGGATACGTGTCTGTTCGAAATGTTTAGCATACTTCCCAACATGCCACACACTTGAAATTTTGCATGTGGGTAGGTTCCAAACTGTACACAATGCAAAAAGTATAAAAATAGACTTTTGTATTTTAGGGGGGGGGGGGGGAATGACCATGAAGTGTGTGGCGTCAACCCGCATCACACCTGAGTTAAGCGGTCTGCAAAGCTGTCTGGAATTTCTAAGTGAACGCGACTTTTCAGCTCGCCACGTCATTCCCTTCCCAAGTGGCCAAAATCGACCTTGCGTAGAAGTGGATTAAGGTTGAATTTCCTTCAGTGAAAACATCCGATTTAGGTAACTTGATTTGTTTCAGCTTTTTTCTTTCTTGCAAGCATCAATTTTTTTCTGGGTGTTTCAGTGAAATATGAGGGAATATGAAATTTATCCAAGACAAGAATCCAAGTCCCGGGCGAAGCCGGGTAGTGAAGCTATTTAATAATAAACCCCAATGATCCCATCGAAATTAAGGATTTCTATCGGATCGTGGGGGGGGGGGGGGGCACGTGCCACCCCACCCCCACTGGCTCCACCACTGTCACACACTGGCATGGTTCACAGGTGGTGGTGTGTCCAGACTCACGCCTGGCCACCTTCACCTGCTCAGTATTAATGCTTCCTCACTCCACCAAGTAATTCATTGAGGATCAATCAACACAGCCGAGGCTGCGTGTCTCTCCCTCTCTCCCCGTGGTTGCATTGATTTCCTTCCCAATCGCCGGGTTTCCCCTCCACATGTAGAAAGTGAACACCACCACGCGTCCAGAGTGAACACCGCCACGCGTCTAGAGTGACCACCGCCACGCGTCTAGAGTGACCACCGTCACGCGTCTAGAGTGAACACCGCCACGCTTCTGAATACAAGAGCGGTACAGCAGCTCAAGCGGGCGTGGCCTGGTAAAAAATGAAAAAAAACTGTGAATATTGAAAATAAAATAAAGTTACAAAGTAGCGAGCCAGGTGAAGAGAAATTAAAACTTAAGCAAGATACTCTGGTTCTTTCAATAAAGTGATGTAGAAAAAAAATTTAAATAGCATATGATGTTCCGATTGCAACACAAGCAATCATCATCAGGTACAAATGAAAGAGAAAACAAACCTAGGAAACTTAGAAATGTAATGCAATACAACACAGAGTCGGCTAACATAAGTCAACACCCCACATGGTTGATTATTGATTATGTTCTTCCAAAGATTGCTCAATTTGAGAGAGAGACAAAACACAGACACGGAGACACATAGAGAGAGATGACACAGAGACACACACATAGACACACAGAGAGAGATGACACAGAGACACACAGAGAGAAACACACACAGAGACACACAGAGAGAGACACACACACATAGACACAGAGAGAGATGACAGAGACGCACAGAGACACACATAGGCACACAGAGAAACAACGCCTCTGTGTATTGTATTACATTGCTATGTTTTTTTCTTTTTTACCTTTTCTTGTTTCATAGTGTGTAATGGCAGAGATTAGGGATTCATAAAGTACAACGCAATCATATAAACAGAAACCTATGCATTGTTATATGAAGACAAGTCCAGATTTTGTGGCCGAGGTTTAGCAAATTGTTTTTATTAACATAGCATCGCAATTATTAGTAAAAATATATATTTTTATAGCAATATATTGGGGGGGACATTTTGAGCAAATTTAATTATTATAACATATTATAATTATTATAACATATCATTATTATAACATATTATAATTATTATAACATATTATAATTATTACAACATATTATAATTATTACAACATATTATAATTAGGGCCTTGTGTCAATGAGAGATTTGGAGGCTTGGTGACTGCACTTAATCAAACAAACTTCGTAACATTTGAAATGTAATGCAATACAACACAGAGAGTCGGTCAACACACAATGAACGCATAGACTGGCTGATTGCGTTCTTCCACAGATTGCTAAACTAAGCGAGAGAATTGAAGCAAACGCGATCAGCCGAGGGCAGGAGGCAAGGCCCCGCGTTGTAAAGTTCCAACCTGGACATCGCTTCCATGCTCGCTGCTACTCAATTGACATCCCAACGAGAGAGAGAGCGAGGCTCTACCTCGGTAAACAACAACAACCACCACATCCACAACCACCACCACATCCACAACCACCACCACATCCACAACCACCACCACCGCAACAACCACCGCAACCACCACCGCAACCACCACCGCAACCACCACCACCGCCGCAACCACCGCCGCAACCACCGCCGCAACCACCACCACAACCAACGCCACAACCAACTCCACAACCACCGCAACCACCACAACCACCACCGCAACCACCACCGCAACCACCACCACCACCACCGCCGCAACCACCACAATCACCACCACAACAACCACCGCAACCACCACCGCAACAACCACCACCACAACAACCACCACCACCGCCGCAACCACCACAACAACCACCACAACAACCACCACCACAACAACCACCACCACCGCCGCAACCACCACCACCACCGCAACCACCACCACCACCGCAACCACCACCACCACCGCAACCACCACCACCACCGCAACCACCACCACCGCAACCACCACCGCAACCACCACCACCGCAACCACCACCGCAACCAACACAACCACCACCGCAACCACCACCACAACAACCACCACAACAACCACCACCACCGCCGCAAACACCACCACAACAACAACCCCAACAACCACCACAACCGCGATGATAATTTCTCACCTCGGATTTCAGTTCACGGGCGGAGCGGCAACTTCCTGGTCCCTCGCGACGTCACGCGGCAGCAGGTGACATGACGTCACTTGCGGGGTACGATGACACTCCCCTCCCACAATGAGCGGCTCTCAACTCGCGACGGCTTTCACGAATACATTATGTTAATGAGCCGCCAGTTACCGGCCGAGCGGAGATGACGTCACGCTCAAGAGTGCGGTGGTGGGGGGTGGGTGACATGACGTCACTAGCAGGGCACACCTCCCCCTGGCGTTTGACGCCGATGAGGTCACGCTGAGCGGTGACGTCAGAGGGCGGGGTCGGAGTTCAAGTTTGTTGACAGAAGGGGAGCGGCAGTGTCGTGGTGAGCGCTGCGCTCCGCACCGACCAGCCGAGTTCCATTCCCGCTCGTGGCCAACACTGCCAGTGACGACTTTCTGAACCGGTCCTGAGCCTCCCCAACGTCGACTCAGCCTCAACATCGCCACTGGGGAGACAAAGGCGGCCGGGCGTGGTGCTGGCCACCCACCCCCTCGTGTGCCGTCCCACCCTTAATAGGTGCTCGCTAACAGCACTTGCTCCTAGAGTCTGTTGCCTCCCTATCGCCGGAACCACTCCATGTCTGCAGATGTGGCTCATGTCAGGCAGAGATTGCAACCAGGTGGTCCGTTGTCAACAGGTGCAATCACAAGAGCGGCGTCGGCCCAGCTGCAGACTCACGACTTGATGGATCTTGGGAGGGAAGATGAGCTGCTGGATGTCGGTGGCAGCAATGGAAGCCAGGACAGCAACCTTGACATTGCCGCAGGTAGCACAAGTTATACTGGTTGGAACCTCCTGGTTACACCAGCCCACAGGGGATAATTGTGTCCGTCCGTCCGTCGTGCAGGGAGGGGCTGGGTGGGGATAGAGGGGCTGGGTGGGGAAGGTGGGGAGGGGCTGGGTGGAGAGGGAGGGGCTGGGTGGGAAGGGAGGGGCTGGGTGGGGTGGGGAAGGGCTGGGTGGAGAGGGTGGGGCTGGATGGGAGGGGTGGGGCTGGGAGGGGCTGGGTGGGGAGGGGAGGGTGGGGAGGGACTGGGTGGGGGGTGGGAGGGGTGGGGCTGGGTGGGGAGTGGCTGATCACCCCGTGGTGCCCTTATGATCGTGTGCTTCTATACAGCTATCATTCAGTCCATCCTCACCTCCTCCATCACCGTCTGGTACGCTGCTGCAACTGCCAAGGACAAGAGCAGACTGCAGCGTATCATCCGCACTGCTCAGAAGGTGATTGGCTGTAATCTACCAAACCCTTGAGGACCTGCACACTTTGAGGACCCTGAAGCGAGTGAGGAAGATTGCGGACGATTCCTCGCACCCTGGATACTCTCTGTTCCAGCTACTCCCCTCCGGCAGAAGGCTGCGGTCCATCAAGACCAAAACCTCACGTCATAAAAACAGTTTTTTCCCATCTGCTGTTGGCCTCCTCAACAAGGCCAAGGGCTTAAAATGACTTTTACACTTAAAATGACTGTTACACTTACTATAACATTTTATCTACATAATAACACCTTTCCATACTTACAACGTGTAATCTTATTTGTATTTTTGTATTTTAAGATTGCTTAATACGGCTAATTAACATTTTACATTCGCATTTTATAAGGTCTACTTATTCATAATTTTAAAGATTTTAGCCCTTTGGTATTACTTATACTTTGTAACGTTAGTATAGTTAGAGTGTATACCTTTTATATAAGTTAAGATTCCTACTTGTTCAATGTATGCACCGTCCCGCCATAGTGAATTCCTTGTTTGTGTAAACTTACATGGCGATTAAAACCGTTTCTGATTCTGATAAAACTCAATGTTTAACCTACTCACGCCGGCTTGGGCCCTCCCTCACAGTCAGGCATATTTGCGGAATACACCACGCCGCCGTTGACCCTGGCCATTGACCGAGCAACCCAACATTCCTACCAGCTCCCTCCGCAGGAATGTGTTTCTGTTCATTTCCCATCACAACAACGGCAACAATGAAATAACCTAAGAGTTAAATATTACCGCATGATGGAATAAATTCTCCTTGCACTAAGTGGAGTGGAATATACTGTTGCGTTGCACAATTTGTTGAATAAATTGTGATAGCCTTGTGACCTTTACAACTGACACACCGCCCCAAAAAAGACGTAAATTTTGATCTTGTTCAATGGTTATTAAAGGCCCGAACATTACAACTCTGTGTATGGTTTTTTGTGCGTTGATATGCAAATTCCTTTGTCAAGGCGCTCTCCTCCTCTAACCCAGCTTAAATATACGCTGCCAAGCTTGGTGGTGTTCATTCAGACGCTGTCTTTCCGACAGCCCTGTTCTTTACCTGAGGACGGCTGCTTGCATTGTGGCCGAAACGTCGTGAGAATTGTATTTTATTATGTTTTATTTTCATTATTTTATTATTTCCCTTCTACGTGACTTTACCGAAAGAACCAAGAAGATGAATCCCTGCAGTCACGAAAGCTTTAAATCGAAATCTTTAGAAATAGTTTTAAACAATCCAGGACACTTTGCTTTTATGGAAACATTACAACTGTGATTGTATTTGTTTGGAATGCCCCAGCGGCAGTCGAGGTTTTTGGCAATGATCTGCAGGGATGGTGCGTTTCCGTTCCTAGCCGCGAGGGCATATCCTTGTTACTGCGCCGTCTGTTAGCGTTGGTTCACGTTTGGAGCAGTGAGGAATCCCGCTTATCTTGCTTATGTTGTTGAGTTGCGTCGGCAATAAACCCAAAGGGCAACCTTACCCTGTAAATACAGTAAACCATATAGTAAACCACTGTAGTCTTCGTTCCTGCAATGAATGAATAACAAAGCTACACCAACTCTCTCCCGAAGCCCTCTTCTGGCTAGCAGACCTCGACATTTTAATTTATCTCCTGAACATATTGCCAGATTTGGAGTAAATTGTAATATGGTGCCACCTAGTAGCGATACAGCTCAGACGAGTCTTTTAAGTAAACGGACGGCAAAGCTTAGTTATAGATTCATGTTCATCATCATTACACTGGTCAACAAAAAAAATTGTCCTGGACTTTTGCAGCTATTTTAGACTAATTTCAGGGTGCTGATTCCAAATCTGATCTCAGATTTGCTCTATCACATCTAATTTTATGCTATCGGCATACCCCATTTTCATTGATTTTACCCGAAATTAACTGTCACTTATGATTGCAAGTTGTTGCGAGTCAGTGACTGCTTTAGTGTTAAAATATGGTGCTGTATTTTTAGGATAGTATGTTTATAATATCATTGTATGGAGATATCCACATTTATTTAATATTTTTCTTCTGCAGTTTTTATTGAAAACAATATTTCATATCTCAAAAACCTGATGTGGTAGACAAAAGCTGATGCCAGATTTGGAATCAGCACCCAAAATTACCTTAAAACCGTTGGAATACCTTATGCCAGAAAAAGTGTGTTGACCAGTGTTATCAACCATAATTAAATCCAATGCTGGATGGAGGCCTCTCCAAGCTGTCATCATCAAATTTTCTTGCAATGCAACATTTCACGGAGCACCTGCATACGACCTGATTTCAGAGCTGTCCATCTTTGATCTTTAAAGGTGCATTTGAAATTGTTTTTATACTCCTACTGATGCTCCTGCTGTTGTAGAGTGACTCATGCAGCCAGCTATGGCGACAGGGTTTGGTGGAATATGTTTTTTAGTCGTTTATTGTGAAATTTCGGTCACAGTTCCTATGATCACTGTTACATTGCTTATGGCTTGATTTTGGTGATTTCGAAACTTTTTTGGTTTAACCATGTTTGTTTGTTGTAGTACGGAGTTAGAATGATGGCTTTAATCTAAGTTGTCTTGTGGTTGTTGTTTGACTTGCATCCCACTGGGATTTTTGCACAGCGTTGGTGTTTGGTGCTTTTTTCTGGAAGACTTTGCAGTTTTTCCCTGGATTTTTCTGTTTGCGCATAGTCACTTTGAGATGTTTTCTTGTTCATGTTTTTCTTTTTTATTTGTTGCGGTTGCACCCGATTCAAGAGCCGAATGGCTCACAGGGCTATACCAAATAAATGAAATGAAACTGTTAAGGCTATATGGGGGATCTTTCTGTTTGTGTTAGGTGCTCGCTAACAGCACTTGCCCCTACAGTCTGTCCAGGCTATACGGGGGATCTTTGTCTTAGGTGCTCACTAACAGCACTTGCCCCAACATTCTGTCCAGGCTATACGGGGGATCTTTGTCTTTGTGGCATGTAGCCGTGGGAGTTGAACGGGAGCCTGCTGCTACTGACAGTCGTTGACTCCGGTTGGGCAGACGCTGATAGACAGACACAGACAGACAAGACAGGCGGACAGACACAGACAAGAGGAATACAGAGACAGAGAAAGATACACAGAGACGGCATAGACACAGGCAGAGAGACACATGCGAACAGAGAGATGTTGGATCGAACACACTGAACTCGCTCCATTGAAAGTTTCCTCGATCTTTGCCCATTCCCGGGAGTCGTTCTAGTTTCTATTTATTTCATTGTGTGTGGTGTGTACATGTAAGCAATGTGGGATATCGATGTACACGGACATGAACAAGATCAGCAGAAAAGACGTCTTTCATACTCTTTGGTTCTTTCAGTAAAGGCACATCAATTAAAAAAAGTTTAATAAAAAAGATAAATCACGACGTTTCGATCGCAACACGAGCAGTCATCCTCAGGCGAAAACATCCAGACATTATCGCGGCAGAAGTCACGTGAGCTACGGCACGTGACAAAGATAAGGTGCCCCCCCTCCCCCCACCGTGGCTCGCCCCGCTCAGCTGAGCATTGTTTTAATGCGGTGGGCTCACGCGAAATTTATTTCTGTAAGACGAAGGTACTTTGAAAACCCACTGGCGATACTCGTTTATATAAGCTCACAACTTCATCTGTGACAAACGCTGCACTTTCCGTCGTTTTCATACATGGGGCGCTGCAAACCTACGCGCCCCCTGCATGAACGACGGAGGCGCAGGGACAGACGTTCGATCGCGTTGGAATCGATCTGCAGACGGCTGTCTTCTGGC
The DNA here is from genome assembly GCF_015708825.2 of Lethenteron reissneri. NCBI lineage: Eukaryota > Metazoa > Chordata > Hyperoartia > Petromyzontiformes > Petromyzontidae > Lethenteron > Lethenteron reissneri. Next base: position 4,500,852 of record NC_083850.1, on the reverse strand, counting down.
ACGGCCAGCTCTGTCACCTTTTCTCGATCCCGTGATCTCAACCAGGTGAAAGTCCGCATCGAACCGAATCCCCGGCAAAGCCATCTTCTTCACGACGAGAGAGAATTCACACGAAATGTTGTTTTCAATGAAGTCTTCCAGATGTAAAATGATATCAGCTTTTAATGAAGAAATACAATGATCAAATTCAAAACAATACAATTCAAAGTTGTTTCCTTTTAAAACTTCAAAAGGGAGCATCGGGTGCTGCGTGAATGCGTCGTTCGTGGACAATTTTTTCGTGACTTTCCTGGCCCAAGGCCGTAAATGGTTGAGGGGCACCGCAGGCGGTCAGGCTTGCTTCAACCCATGGTTGTGAACATCCAGACGTTAATCAGCAAGGACCATTTCTCGTCCTAATTCGACAAAATCTACGTCAACACGTAATACAAAATTATAATTCGTGTTGTAGAGAATGTATCTCCTCTACGTGTAACTTTTTTGTGGTATGCCTTGTAACTGATGAATGATCCGAGTGTGCTCCCTATTTCAAAGACAATGAGTCGCTCCAGAGGGAGATGCTTCCTGAAAACACAAAAATACCCTTTGACCTGTATCACAAGAACAATGAGCCTCACCTGAGTTATCTGTACATGTTACTTCCAAAACACAACAAGCTAATTAAAAAATATACGCACCGTCTGCTTAACAGTGTATGTACAACATACTAATGCACCATTCAAAACGATTCGGCCATTGCATGCTGGCATCTGGGTCAAAATTTAGCAAAATCTAAACATTACCTACAAACTCCACAACTGAGATGCCACATCAACCATCGCCCCCTACTGACAGGCTCTTGTCCACATGCAGGCTGGTGCAGGGCCACCACCTTGTGCCACACAGGGGCAGCTGCTACTTGAGGATGCTCTTCGAGTGTTTGAAACGAGATACGATACAAAACTCCGAGTTGCCGAGACGATTAAGCAAGCACCATATAAATGCAATTCATAACATAGTGAATGAATGCTTGGGAGCTAATTGGCTCCCGCTCCTGGTTAGAGATCTACCCAACACACAGGTCCACAAAGACTGGCCGCTGTTACCCTGCAGGTTGAACCTAGGAACCGAGTGTTCAACTTTCACATTCTTGTCATTAAAGGCCTGTGACAAAGGTGCATCTATTGGAGCGACATCGTCTCAAGCTTACACATCTACCGGGTCTCCATTTGACTTTGTATTGTCTCGGAGGAAGTCCACCCAAACCTCCACCTCCACAAACTGCTGGGAGTTGCCTCGCTCTGCCTCAGAGTCAGAATTCTCCTCCTGCTTCACGTTGCCTCCATCGATGTGAAGGTCCGATTTTGGAGTTGAATCTTCATCTTCACATTTTACCTTCACTTCTTCACTCTTCACAATCACTTCACTCTTCACCATCACTTCTTCACATTTCACCTCGATACCTTTAAAAGTGTCCAAGCTGGGATTTTCTTCCGGTTCTTGTTTGATGAGGGATGGGCTCATTGCGGCACTTTGACTTTCACAAGCTGATTTCAGACTCCACTCCTTGTGGATCTTCTGATGCTTGTGTGTTCTCTGGTGTTTTTGAAGATGTGATGACTGTGCAAACGACTTCTCACACACACCGCACTTGAAGGGTTTCTCTCCCGTGTGTGTTCTCTGGTGTTTTACAAGAGTAGATGAATGTGCAAATGCCTTCCCACACACACTGCATTTGAAGGGTTTCTCTCCCGTGTGCGTTCTCTGGTGTTCTACAAGAGTAGATGAATGTGCAAACGCCTTCCCACACACACTGCACTTGAAGGGTTTCTCTCCTGTGTGTGTTCTCTGGTGTACATGAAGAGAAGATGAATCTGCAAACGCCTTCCCACACACACTGCACTTGAAAGGTTTCTCTCCTGTGTGAGTTCGCTGGTGCTGTGTCAAATGTCCAGGACGATCCGTGCTGTATGCACACCGGTCGCATTGATGCCTTTTTGCACCGAGCCGCGCCGAGTGCCTTTGCTCCATCAGACCAATTCTGCAGAGGAAGCAACAGCTGCAGACAGAAAAAAAGAATATCCACCCCATCTACACGTCAGTATCGAGGCACAGAGGAATGCATATACACAGTCACACGTGACTTACACGTCTATACTTATTCATATATTCATGATATAGTAAAAAACGTGTCCCTAATTCATCACACGGGCTGTTATGGCACACAATGAGAGGGCAAATGGTCATAAACATGCCTGGAAGCCCTCCTATCTTCAAAATGACTGTTAACCCAAAACTCCGAGCACACAATATCAGCTGTCTGGCTTCAAAGGGAATATTTATGAAAGCTAAATTCAGCTGACATAGCAAAGGGTGTTGAAAATAATACTATTTGTGTCATGCACAAATGTATAAATTAATGTTCAATCATAACTTAGAGCTGTGAAGCCAGGCACAGATGTCCTTGAATGCAGGGATGAGCAGTTCCGACTTCAGCTGCTGCACGTGTATTGTGATAACTTCCTGACTCCATTCTTACAAAGAGTTCCAGAGAAGAACTAAAATAAACTATTGTTTTGATATAACCTCCGTGCTCAATAGAGTTAATTGACTTTACTGCAAATACAAACTTGACATTGTCACACACTCAGAGGCGGAGCCAGGATTTTCAGGTAGGGGGGGCAACCCCTCCAGCAATGAAAAATGATAGGAGTGGTTAGTAAGGAGTTGTTAGTAAGGACAAGTCCCTTGCTTTTTATTCGACGCGTGTGATCGGCATCGCGCTCGCTGAAGGTGTTGAGGCCGATGAAGGCATTGGCTTCTCGGAGTTTCAATACATATCCGTGCGAAGAACGGGTACAACTGCTATCTTTAATATAAAGCAGAAATTACATCTGTTTGTGTGAAGCAGCAAAAACTCTCCAACGCTGAGCTCTGGCGTCATGAAATTTTCACAGCTTATGCTGTCTGGAATTTATAAGCGAACACAACTATTTTCAGCTCGCCATCTCATTCCCTTCCAGAGTTGCCAAAATCGACATTACGTAGAAGTGGGTTACGGTTGAATATCCTTGAGTGAAAACATCCGATTTAGGTAAATTGATGTGTTTCGGCTTTTTTCTTTCTTGCAAGCATACATTTTTTGCAGGGATTTTCAGTGAAATATGAGGGAAAATTAAATTTATCCAAGACAAGAATCCAAGTCCCGGGCAAAGCCGGGTCGTGAAGCTATTTAATAATAAACCCCAATGATTCCATATAAATTAGGGATTTCGATGGGATCGTTGGGGGGGGCACGTGCCGCCCCACCCCCACTGGCTCCACCACTGTCACGCACTGGCATGGTTCACAGGTGGTGGTGTGTCCAGACCCACGCCTGGCCACCTTCACCTGCTCAGTATTAATGCTTCCTCACTCCACCAAGCAATTCATTGAGGATCAATCAACACAGCCGAGGCTGCGGATCTCTCTCTCCCCGTGGTCACGTTGATTTCCTTCCCGATCCCCGGGTTTCCCCTCCACATGTAGAGAGTGACCACCGCCACGCGTCTAAAATGAACACCACCACGCGTCCAGAGTGAACACCGCCACGCGTCCAGAGTGAACACCGCCACGCGTCCAGAGTGAACACCGCCACGCGTCCAGATTGAACACCGCCACGCGTCTAGAGTGAACACCGCCACGCGTCCAGAGTGAACACCGCCACGCGTCTAGAGTGAACACAGCCACGCTGTTGACAAGCCCCACCTTGTTGTTGTTGTTGTGGGCAGGTCGCTTCTGAAAACAAGAGCGGTATAGCAGCTCAAGCGGGTGTGGCCTAGTAAAAAAAGAAAAAAAAACGTGTGAATATTTATAATATAACAAAGATACAAAGTAGCGAGCCAGATGAAAAGAAATTAAAACTTAAGCAAAATACGCTTTGGTTCTTTCGGTAAAGTCACGTAGAAATAAAATAATAATTAAATAATTGCATACGACCTTTCGATTGCAACACAAGCAATCATCATCTCCATATATATAAAAGGGAAATTTGTGAATATGTGTGTCTGTTCGAAATGTTTAGCATACTTCCCGTCATGCAACAAACTTGAAATTTGTCATGTGGGTAGTTTCCAAACTGTACACAATGGAAAAATTATGAAAATAGACTTTTGTTATTTTTCTTGTGGGGGGGGGGGGGGGGGGGGCGCAATAATGGATATATTTTGCACGGCAAGTGAGCGGTGATGTCACATCTGTGATGTCACCCGCATGCTGCAGCGTCACACACCCCCCCCACCCTCTGCGTTGGCCGTGCATTAATCCAAGACAAAAATCCAAGTCCCAGGCGAAGCCGGGTCGTAAAGCTAGTCAGGTACAAATTAAATAGGAAACAAACCTAGTAAACTTACACATACAATGCAATACAACACAGAGAGTCGGCTAACAACAGTCAACACCCTACCTGGTTGATTACGTTCTTCCAAAGATTGCTAAATTTGAGAGAGAGACAAAACACAGACCCGGAGACATACAGACAGACATAAGCAGAGAGAGATGACACAGAGACACACAGAGAGAGACACACATAGACACAGAGAGAGATGACACAGAGACACAGAGAGAGACACACATAGAAGACAGAGAGAGAGAGAACACAGAGACACACAGAGAGAGATAATTCTGAATTTGAAGCTTTCGTGACTGCAAGGATTCATAACAAAATTTAGTTATTTTCATTTATTATTATTTTAGTTTATTATTATTTTTTACCTACGTGACTTTACTGAAAAAACCTCAGAGTAGAGAGAGATAACACAGAGACACACAGAGAGAGACACACACACACATAGACACACAGAGAGATGAAACAGACACACAGAGACACACACATAGGCACACAAACAACGCCTTTCTGTCGAGGCCTTAAATAGAGAGAGGGGGTAGAGAGAGAGGGGGGGTAGAGAAATTAGCATGTCAATGCAAGGCCGTAGCCATGGAGTCAACATTGGGGGGGACCAAATTTTCCAGGGGGTCTGGGCCCCCCCCCCCCACCAGAAAAAAAAATCTAAATTTGAAAACTATTTTCCTGCCATTTCCTGATTTAAATATTTAAAAAGTTCACGAACACATGGGATGGAATTTTTTTTACTTGATACAATAATGTCTAATAGTGTATTGTAATACATTGCTCTGTTTTTTTCTTTTTTTACCTTTTCTTGTTTCATAGTATATAATGGCAGAGATAAGGGATTCATGAAGTACAACGCAATCATATAAACAGAAAAATCTATGCATTGTTATATGAAGACAAGTCCAGATTTCGTGGCCAAGGTTTAGCAAATTGTTTTTTTTTATTAACATAGCATCGCAATTATTACTTTTAAAGAAGATTTTTACAGCAATATATTGGGGGGCATATTTGATTATTATAATTATTATAACATAATTATTCTAACATATTATTAGAATTATAACATATTAAAAGTATTATAACATGTTACAATTATTATAACATATTATTCTAATTATAACATATTATAATTATTATAACATACTATTATAATTATAACATATACTTATAACATTATAAAAATTATAACATATTATAATTACGGCCTTGTGTCAATGAGAGATTTGGAGGTTTGGTGACTGCACAGAGAGAGAGAGAGAGCGCACTTAATCAAAACACACAAAGAGTCGGTCAACACACAACTAACGCATCGCCTGGCTGATTACGTTCTTCCACAGATTGCTAAAATAAGCGAGAGAATTGAAGCAAACGCGATCAGGCGAGGGCAGGAGGCAAGGCCCCGCGTTGTAAAGTTCCAACCTGGACATCGCTTCCATGCTCGCTGCTACTCAATTGACATCCCAACGAGAGAGAGAGCGAGGCTCTACCTCGGTACACAACCACCACCACAACCACCACCACCACAACCACAACAACCACCACCACAACAACCACCACCACAACAACCACCACCACCACAACAACAACCACCAAAACAACCACCACCACAACAACCACCACCACAACCACCACCACAACAACAACCACCACAACCACCACAACAACAACCACCACAACAACCACCACAACAACAACCACCACAACAACAACAACCACCACAACAACAACCACCACAACAACCACCACCACAACAACCACCACAACAACCACCACCACAACAACCACCACCACCACAACCACCACAACAAAACATCACCACAACCACCACCACCACAACAACCACCACACACCACAACCACCCACCACCACAACCACAACTACCACCACCACAACAACCACCACCACAACAACCACCACCACAACAACCACCACAACAACCACCACCACAACAACAACCACTACAACCACAACCACCACTACCACAACCACCACAACAACAACCACCACAAAAACAACCACCACAACAACAACCACCACCACAACAACCACCACAACAACAACTACCACAACCACCACCACAACAACCACAACAACAACCACCACAACCACCACCACAACAACCACCACAACCACCACCACAACCACAACAAAACATCACCACCACCACAACAACAACCATCACCACCACAACAACCACCACAACAACCACCACCACAACCACCACCACAACAACCACCTCAACAATCACCACAACAACCACCACCACCACAACAATCACCACAACCACCACCACCACAACCACCAAAGCGATGAGAATTTCTCACCTCGGATTTCAGTTCACGCACGATGCGGCAACTTGCTGTTACCTCACGACGCCACGTGGCAGCAGGCCGTGACGTCACTTCCGGGGTACAAGACACTCCCCTCCCACGAGCGGAGGGATGGGGCGCGCGTGCTGAACCCGTCGCAATAAACTCGCGACGGCTTTCACGAACAAATTATGTTAATGAGCCGCCAGTCACTGGGCCCAAATAAGGATTGGCACTGGAACAGATATCGGCAGCCGCCGAGCGGAGATGACGTCACGCTCAAAAGCACGATGGTCGGGGGTGGGTGACATGACGTCACTAGCGAGGAAGACCGATGAGGTCACGCTGAGCGGTGACGTCAGAGGGCGGGGTCAGAGTTCCAAGTTTGTTGACAGCCTCAAACGAGAACCTGGTGCGGTGTGTCAACATCGCCACTGGGGAGACAAAGGCGGCCGGGCGTGGTGCTGTCCACCCACCCCCTCGTGTGCCGTCCCACCCTTAATAGGTGCTCGCGAACAGCACTTGCCCTGACATTCTGTCCAGGGGTCTTTTGTGTTGGGAGCAAGTTTGAGTGGCGTGTAGCCGTGGGAGTTGAATGGGCGCCTGCTGCTACTGACAGTCGTTGACTCCGGTTGGACAGACGCTGATAGACAACAACAACCGCCATTCGCCACTAAGTGGCGGTGACGTCACCACGATGCTTGTGCCAGGCCAAGTGCACCTTGAGGCCACGTGAAGTGTCGAACGCCCGCTGGCAGGAGGTCACGGGGCAGACCCAGGTGCCACGGGTCGACTGACCGAGATGACCGAGATGACTGGCTGATGCACCACCTGTGCCCCCTACTGTACCAACTTGCTGTGCTTTAGCCACCCGGCGCTCCGCTCGTTGTTGTGAGCGTCGCTCCTCCGCCCTCCGTTGTTGTTGGAGGGCGACTGCCTCCAACTGCCCAGTAGCGTCCTTCACGAGCCTCCTCCACAGAGGCCGATCTTGACACTGCTGGTACCAGTCATCGGCAAGTCCACTCAGCTCCACGTCTTCCTGTACCACATCACTCCATCTCTTCTCCAGCCCGTGCCGCGCCCGTCTAGCCCCCTCGATCCGGCCGAACAAAAGCTGTTTAGGCATGCGGTGGCTGGGCATGCGGGCTACATGACCCAGCCAACGCAGCCTTGCCTGCCGGAGGAGCTCACTGATGGGACTTTGCCCAGATCTTTCAAGGATTTGTGAGCTCCTCACACAATCCTTGAAAGATCTGGGCAAAGTCCTTGGCGACTTCAACGCCAGAGTGGGCAGAGACTCGGAAACCTGGAAAGGCATACTTGGAAGGCACGGTGTGGGCAGCTGCAACGACAATGGACGCTTGTTACTTGAACTCTGTGCGGAACAGCAGCTTTCCATTACCAACACCATCTTCCAGCAGAAAGACAGTCTGAAAACAACCTGGATGCACCCTCGGTCAAAACATTGGCATCTCATAGACTACATCCTTGTGCGCCAGCGTGACCTAAAAGATGTCTTTCACACCAGGGTAATGCCCAGCGCCGAGTGTCACACAGACCACCGTCTTGTCCGCTGCAAACTCAGCTTTCACTTTAAACCCAGACCAAGAAACGGTGGCGCCCCGAGGAAGAAGCTCAAAGTCTGCAGCCTTCAGTCTGCCGTGGTCAAAGCAGCTTTCCAGAAAAGCCTACGATCTAGGCTAGAGGAACCGAGCTGCCTAGGAGACTCGCCTCCGATTCCTGAAGTGCTGTGGGACCGCATCAAAACTGTTGTTCTGCAAACATCTGAAGATACCCTCGGATTCTCCACGAAGAAAAACAGAGATTGGTTCGATGAGAACAACTTAGAAGTCCAGGAGCTGCTGTCAAAGAAGAGATCAGCACACCAGGCCCACCTGGCCCGACCATCCTGCCCGCACAAAAAAGCAGCCTTCCGCCTGGAATGCAGCACCATCCAGCGCAAGCTTCGAGAGATTCAGAACGAGTGGTGGACCAACCTCGCAGTAAAAACTCAGGTTTGCGCTGATACTGGCGACTACAGGGGATTCTACGAAGCCCTAAAAGCGGTATATGGCCCCTCGTACCAAATCCTGAGCCCCCTGCGGAGTGCAGACGGGAACAAACTGCTCACTGAAAAGGACTCAATCCTGAACCGCTGGTCTGAGCACTTCTACACGCTCTTCAATGCTAGCCGCTCAGTCCAAGAACCAGCGATTGACCGCATCCCACAACAACCAGTGAAAACCGAACTGGATGTGGCACCAACATTACAAGAGACTGAGGAAGCCATTAAACAGCTGAAGAGTGGTAAAGCTGCAGGAGTCGATGGCATCCCTCCTGAAGTATGGAAGAACGGAGGCCCAGCATTGCACACCAAACTCCATGAATTCTTCGTCTGCTGCTGGGAGCAGGGTAAACTCCCTCAAGATCTCAAAGATGCAGTCATCATCACCCTGTACAAGAACAAAGGGGAGAAATCAGACTGTTCCAATTATCGTGGCATAACACTTCTGTCCGTCGCCGGCAAAATCCTCGCAAGAGTACTGCTGAATAGACTGGTACCCGCAATAGCTGAAGATCACCTCCCAGAGACCTAGTGTGGCTTTAGAGCCAACCGGGGAACCACAGACATGGTGTTTGTCCTGAGGCAGATTCAGGAAAAGTGCCGGGAGCAAAACAAAGCACTGTACGTCACCTTTGTGGACCTGACAAAAGCGTTTGACACCGTGAGCAGGCAGGGACTTTGGAAAATCCTGGACAAGCTAGGCTGCCCACCGAAGTTCCTCACCATGATCGTCCAGCTTCATGAAGACCAGCTTGGACAAGTCAGACATAGCAACAATCTCTCGCAGCCCTTCCCTATTGCAAATGGCGTGAAACGGCTGTGTTCTTGCTCCCACGCTGTTCACCATTTTGTTCAGCATGATGCTCCAGCAGGTCACAGAGGACCTCGACGACGCTGATGGCGTATACATCAGTTTTCGTCTCGACGGGAGCGTGTTCAACCTGAGGCGTTTGCAGGCCCACACAAAGACCATGGAGCAACTGATCAGGGAGCTGCTTTTTGCTGACGATGCCGCCCTCCTTGCTCATACAGAGGCAGCTATGCAGCGAATTACGTCCTGTTTCGCGAAAACAGCTCAGATCTTCGGCCTTGAAGTCAGCCTGAGGAAGACTGAAGTTCTTCATCAGTCCGCACCCCAGGAGGAGCACCATCCACCAAGCATCTTCATTGAACAAACAGAACTGAAAGCTGTCCACCAGTTCAGCTACTTGGGGTGCGTCATCTCGTCTGACGCCAAGATCGACAACGAAGTCGACAACAGGCTGGCCAAGGCAAACAGTGCATTTGGCAGACTATACAAACGTGTCTGGAACAACAGAAACCTTAAAAGAGCCACAAAGGTCAACGTCTACAAAGCTGTTGTGCTGACCACTCTCCTGTATGGCGCTGAGTCATGGGTCACGTACCGTCGTCACCTGAGTCTCCTCGAGCGTTTCCATCAGCGCTGCCTCCACACAATCTTCAATATTCACTGGAGTGACTTCGTCGCCAACACTGAAGTCCTCAAGTCAGCGAAGGTCATCAGCATCGAGGCCATGGTCCTCAAGACACAGCTTCGTTGGGCAGGGCACATCGCCAGGATGGAGAACCACCGCTTGCCTAAGATTGTGCTGTATGGGGAACTGTCCTCTGGCCATCGCGACATAGGGGCACCACGAAAGCGATACAAAGACTCCCTGAAGAAGTCCCTCACTGCTTGCTGCATCGATCACCGTCAGTGGGCAACACAAGCAGCTGATCGCAACTCCTGGCGGCACACAGTCCACCAGGCCACCTCCTTCTTCGAAGATACCCGCAGGGCCCGTATGGAGGACAAAAGGAGAAGGAGGAAGAACCGTGATCCCTCAGCACCCATCTCAGATGAGACCTTCACTTGCAGCTGTTGTGGCAGGACCTGCCTGTCCCGCATAGGCCTCTTCAGCCACCAGCGTGCCTGCAGAAGACGTGGATGTCCTTCCTAGATCTTCGTTCGCGAAGCCAAGCCATGATGATGATGATGGTGATGGCTGGGCATGCGGGCTACATGACCCAGCCAACGCAGCCTTGCCTGCCGGAGGAGCTCACTGATGGGACTTTGCCCAGATCTTTCAAGGATTTGTGAGCTCCTCACACAATCCAGCCTGGTTAAACCCAGGATGGATCGTAGGCAGGCCAGCCTAAATGTTTCCAACCGGCGAAGATGCTCCACTAGGGGGGTCCACGTTTCGCAAGCGTAGAGAAGGGAGGGAATGACCGTGGCCGAGAAGACCTGAAGCTTCGTGCGGAGCGACAGACCAGGTAGCTTCCACACAGCGTTACGCAACCGATGAAAAGATATTGCCGCTCGACTGATTCGGAGTGAGACCTCTGCTGATAAACTGGAGCCGGTCATAAGCACACTGCCCAGGTATGGGAAACTCTCCACTCTCTCCACAACTGCCCCATCACCAATTGGGAGTTGTGGGGGTGGAGTGTCCGATGGTACAAAATACCCAGGCAGGTGCTTAGTTTTGGTGGGGCTGATGGTAAGGCCCCAACTCTTAGTGGCACGCTCCAGTCTCAGCAGCAGCGTCTCCAACTCCTCTTCTGAATGAGCAGCTATTACCAAATCATCGGCATACATAACGTGGTTGACCAATAGGGAGCCATCCCTTGATCGCACCCGGGCATCGATCAGCCTCCCATTATATCTGTACCAAATGGAAATTCCCCCGGTACAGCTATTGAAGGCTTCACGAACTACGCGGTCAAAATAGATGTTAAATAATGTGGGAGCCAGAGGACATCCCTGTCGCACCCCAAGGTGTACAGGGAAAGGCTCCGACTCCCGGCCACGTAGTTTTACCCGGGCCCGCTCACCATCATGAAGGTCCTTAATGATCGTGAGCAGAAGGTCAGGGACTCCGAAAGCACGAAGAACAACCCAGAGCCCAGTCCTACTGATGGTATCATAGGCCTTGACCAGGTCAATAAAGCAGAGATGTAGGTCTTTTTGGAATTCCCTACACCTCTGCTGTAGCAGACGGACAGAAAATATGGCATCTGTGCAGGACCGCCCTTTCCTGAAACCGCATTGGGGCTCCGCAAGCCTCTCCTCAGCGTGCCTAGCAAGGCGATGTTGAATAATCCTTGCCAGGACCTTACCCGGCACACTGAGGAGTGAGATTCCCCTGTAGTTGTTACAGTCGGTACGGTCCCCCTTCTTAAAGAGGGGGACCACCAGGGCATCCTTCCAGTCCTACGGAACCCGTCCAGTGGTCCAGACTGTTGTTATGATGTCATATAGGGCAGTCTGTGCACAAACGCCACCCTCCCTCAGCATTTCGCTTGGGAGATCATCTCTGCCCGGTGCCTTCCCTGGTCTCAGACTCCGGATCGCCCTCAGTACTTCCTCAACAGCTGGCACCTCAGCCAGCCACTCACAGGGGGTGACCTCTTCCAATATTTGAGGCACCGCAGCCTCAGCAGGGTTATCACCACTTTGTGCCATGATGTTTTCCTGGCTGAGAGAATTTCCCTCCCCCAGGACCTCGCAGAAATGCTCAGCAAATCTGCAAACCTGTTCCTGGGGGTCGGAGATTGGATCACCGTTTTTTCCTCTAATGATGGTAATAGGTGTGGCGCTGCAGGTTACTTTTTTGATGGAGTTAAATAGTGATTCGTGATCACGGGCCACTGAGGCAGACTCCATCTCCTCAGCAACCCGCGACCACCACCCATCCTTACAGCGCCTTACGGCTCTCCGAACTTCCGAGCGAAGGCTGCGGTAAACCTCCTCATTCTCCGACGTGGGATGCTGTAGGCGATTAGAGTGGGCCTGTCGCTTTTTCTCAATTAACCTGAACACCTCCTCTGTCAGCCAGGGTTTCTGGGGAGGTCTGGACCGCGTACCCAAAGCAGCCATTGCAGCTGCATGAGTCACAGTCTTAAACCTCGCCCATTTACCCTCGACATCAGGTGGAGTGGGGGACGATGCCAACCCCAGCTGCAAGCGATGATGAAATTCTCGCTTGCAACTTTCATCCGCTAACTGAGACCAGGCCACTTTTGGTTGGAATGGGATCCTGGGTGTACACCCACCACCGGAGTGGAAGAAAGGCAGGCGCATCTTACAGATGACTAGTCGATGGTCAGAGGGCAAATCAGCTCCACGGTAGGTCCTGGTGTCAAGGACATGGGCTCGCATTCGCTGGTCCGTCACTATGTAGTCCAGCAGATGTTCTTGCTTGGACCCGGCATGCATCCATGATGTTGTGTGGATGCGCCGATGCCGGAAGAGCGTGTTGGTAATTACAAGCCCATGGGCTGCACAAAAATCTAGCAGCCTCCTACCGTTATTATTGAGCTGATCTGGCCCATGCCTTCCAATCACTCCAGACCAGGTGCCAGCATCATGACCAACTCGGGCATTGAAGTCACCCAACAAGATGACTCTGTCCCGAGTGGCCACTTTAGCTAGCACCTGTGACAGGAGGTCATAGAAAGCGTCTGACTCATCGGCTTTGCTTGCATCCCTCCACGGATGTTCGTCTTCGGTGGGGGCATAAGTAACCACGACCACCACTCCTCGCCTCTGGTTGATGGGAAGGCGAGCCCAAAGTATCCTGGGGCTTACAGACACACACAGACAGACAGGACAGGCGGACAGACACAGACAAGAGGAACACAGAGAGAGAGACAGAGACGACATAGACACAGAGGCAAGCAGAGAGAGACACAGAGACGAACAGAGATACAGACGGGCAGAGAGATGTTGAATCGAACTCACTGAACTCGCTCCATTGAAAGAGATTCCTCGATCTTTGCCCATTCCCGAAAGTCGTTCTAGTTTTTATTTATTTCATTGTGTGGTGTGTAGTGTAAGCAATGTGGGATATCGATGTACACAGATATGAACAAGATCAGCAGACAAGACGTCTTTCATACTCTTTGGTTCTTTCAGTAAAGTCACGGAGGTAGAAAAAATAATAAACAAATCACGACGTTTCGATCGCAACATGAGCGGTCGTCCTCAGGCGAAAACATCCAGACATGAGGACTGCCTGGATGAAAACCAGTATGGAAGGGGCCCAGTGTGGGGCTGGCTATGCTAATGGCATAGTCCCGTGTATGTGTGTGATGTGAGGTCTCCTGGCAGCAGTCATTCTCCGCTGTAGTCCTGGCATCTGCTGCTCAGCTTCATTCCCCAGCTGTGGTCCCAGTGGCACCGTCTCTCTGGGGAACCGTGTGGGGTGTGTAGCGAGTATCACGGGGTGAGTGGGTAGTGTGGTGATAGTGGTCACGGTTGGCACCGATGCACGACCACCGCCACCACCCCTACTGGGCGGTGGACCTGCCACCACAAAGCAGCACGCGGCGGAGGAGTGAGGCGATCGCTCTCGCCACGCGAGCGAGGCTCCCTCGCTTCCTCTTCTTTTCGTGCATCTCCACCTGCACCTCTTCCGTTTTCTCCTCCGTCTCATCCTCCTCCATCCCCTCTTCTTCATCCTCCACCACCATCTTCTCCTCTACCTCCTCCTCCTCTTCCTGCGCCACCTCCATCTTCTCCATCTTCTCCTCCGCTAGCACCATCTCTTCCTCCTTCATCTCCTCCTCACCTTCCGGCACCACCATCTCCACCACCGTCTTCTCTTCCTCCTCCACCACCATTGTTTCCCCTTTGTCCGTCGTCTCCATGTCCTCCACCACGACCATCTGTTCATCATTTGTTGTCTCCTTGTCCTCCATCTCCGTATTGTCTTTCTCCTCTCCCTCCGTGTTCTCCTCCATTGTCACCATCACAATCTCGTCCTCCTTTGCCTTCTCTTCCTCCGTCTCTACTTCATCCTCCATCTCCTTCACCTCTTCCTTCGTCTCCTTCTCCACAACCTCTGTCTTCACTGCAAAGGCCTGGACGAGTGAGGAGGAGGGCTGAGCTGGCTCAGATCTGTGAAGAGACAACACGACACCGTTCTAGATTTGAAGCTTTCGTGACTGCAATGATTCATATTCTTAGGTTTTTTCGGTAAAGTCACGTAGGTAAAAAAACATTAAAAAGTAAAATAAAATAACATAAAAAATAAAAATCACGACGTTTCGGAGGCAACACAAGCTTCCGTCTTCAGGTGGAACCGTCACAGCCACGACAGCTGTATCAGGTAAATGAGAGATTGCAGAAGCTGCCACTTCGTTTATATAATGGTTGGAGAAGGTGGTGGGGCAAGGGCCGCATACTTTTATTAATATGGTAAGGTGAGGCTTAAGACTAAGAATAGACTGCATATTCTTAGTCTTGACTCAACCTGTAACTGGGAGACCACCACTAGACATGGTAAAACTGTGATGGTTGTCTGTCAAACACGACACCGTTCCACCTTGCTGCTACGGCAGACATCGCCATCTCCCCATCGTCCGTGGGTGGAATGTGTGGCGGATTAATTCGAGCTGAATAGAAACAGCAATAACGACATGGCCAGTGAGTGTGCTTAGTATTGGTGCTGTCATTCTCATGGCGCCAGGCTATCCTTGAGATAGGTGCAGCTGTGTCTCACACAGACTGCTGTAGTATCACAGTAGTGGGTGGCGTTGCTGTGCAAATTTAGCTGAATAATTTGAAGTGACATTTTTTTGGTTCTTTCGGTAAAGTCATATATATATATAAAATCGTTCATGTCTGTCTGTCTGTCTGTGTGTGTGTGTGTGGACTTTGGCCCATACGCACTTTCATTGGACGGCGGTTGCCCCTGGCAACGGCTAGCCACGCCTTCGCCGCTTTCATTGGACCTGGCAACGGCTAGCCACGCCTTCGCCAAGGGCTGCAGTTTCATTGGACGGCGGTTGCCCCTGCCAACGGCTAGCCACGCCTTCGCCACTTTCATAAGCTCCGTATTTAATTAAATAATAGCCATTACACAGTATTGTTGGAGCGCTAGGGGGGGGGGGAAGGAACGCCACCCGTACCCTGCCTCTTCCAAGCCGACAATTTTAGGCGAGGCCGCAGGCTTTGCACGCTACTAGGCCTCGACACCCACCACGCCACTCTGAGGTAAATTTATCAAAGTTT
>NC_083850.1:4458389-4477455 GCF_015708825.2 Lethenteron reissneri | reverse complement strand
CTGTGTATTTTAGCAGTTTATTTTCGGACGCACTTGAAGATAACAATTCGTCTAGAAAAGGCAGGCGACTTGTTCTACCAACATGATTTCAATTTATATCCGAAAGAAGTATGAGTTAATTCATGAGTAGTATTCACTAAGCCCCGATAGCACTAACCACACACAGTTATGATTAAACAAAGTAAACATTAGTCGCTCATCCCAGCTCAGACATGATCATAGCAATTATTTCCAAATCCGTGTCGGGTCCCACGAGAACAGGGCACGTCCACAAATTCTCAAATTGTAAACTCACATTGTATACTCTAACATTATAAACTCTAACAATATAAGCTATACATTGTAACGCTTTAAAATAACACTACAAACTAGTGTTATAGTAAACTATAATGTTGTGAACTCTAACAATATAAGCTATGAGCTATACATTATAACGCTATAAAATAACAATAAACTGGTGTTAAAGATTAGAACACCGTACATTGAAGTGTGATATTTGAATTCGAATTCTTAGCTTCACACCGTGGTCCTCTAGGAATCACAATTTGCTCGTCAGTATGTAACATGTCTGTATGTAATATGTATGCATGAGATATGTCTGTATGTAATATATATGCATGTAACATGTATGTATGTAATATGGACGTGCGAACCAATGGTGGGATATGTGAAACATGAAAGTGCAGGATCAGGATGGGATTAAAATTATTCGAATAACACTTTGGTGGTATGCGCCGCAGCCTGGCTGCCCAGCAGATACCAAGGAGGAATTTTGGGAACAATTGATGGACACATGCAATCAAATAAATGGAGAAGAGCAGTTAGTAATTGGTGGAGACCTAAATGGACACGTTGAAAACGCCCGGGATGGATACCCTCGAAACCATGGTGGCCAAGGATATGGTACCCGGAACGATGAGGAAAACCGAGCCCTGGACTTTGCGGAAGCCCATGATCTTGTCCTCGCCAACACCTTCTTCAAGAAGAGACCGTTCCATCTTAAACAACTACGCTGGTTTGGTCGTCTGCGTGCGTATCTGGACGTTAATTTATTTACGGACCCGCCCAAACAGCTCGCTCTGATTCGATGAAAATAAAACAGCCGGCAAAAAGCCACAGCTCACTTTGATTCGATAAAAATAATTAATTAACACGCCCGGAAGAGAGCGGCAGCATAGGTTTGGCAAGGTCTGCGCCGCAGTGCTGCAGTGCACTGTGGGCGCAGACCCTGCGCTGTGTGAGTGTGGTGTGTATGCAAGTGTGCGAATGGTAGTTACGCTAATATTACGTATATTTATGTAAAAAATGGGTGCTGCGTGCTGCGATTAGTGGAGTCCCCAAACAACTTTACCTTACAAGTCGGCAGGGGTCGCTATACAGTAAGTCTTAGCGGACTGAGCTGGCAGCTTCACCTGCCGGGACCACGGCCAGTTGCGTAGCGCACCCCTACAGTTTCGCCCATGGGTCAATACCCCCATGGGGCAACCCAGCTGACTGTTTGATGGGTACAATGGGTACTATCCGGCTTATTACCATTATTATGTATTGACGTTGATCACGTCTCCATGGACGGCTTGCTGTCTACTTCCGTTGTGTAATTCAGATGTTGTGCATGCTGCTGCTCGTAAGGGCATGTGTTGCATAATATGCAGCATGTGTCTGCGTATCATGTTTGCCACGGATGTAGTTGGCGTTACTGTACATTTATCATGTTTTGGAGTGCCAATCCCATGCATTTTGAAATCTAATAAACTGTCTAAAAAGGTTGCAGCCCGGCCCCCGCCACTGTCACTCTCTGGCCGTTGCACAAGCCATATCCGAATTTGCGACATGCTAAAACAATGAGTACAGTGTGACACCACCCAGGTAACTCCCGGGATCAAAATGGGCATCGGAAAGTGATCGCTTTATTGAGATGATTATGGTACTACCACAGGGTATTGTGAACGGTTCAGGAGGAGAAGAGGTCTGGATTTCTAAGTCTCACAGTACCAGTAAGAAGCGCCGGGTGGGGGATGCCCTCCACTGGGATACAAATTCTGTCATTATTAGTATACGATCATGCAATGTTTCTATCTGCAAGCTGTCATAACGGCAACGATCCCCGTTATTGTTCGATTGAGAAATGGAGTGACCCACACCTCTGATATCATATGTGAGGAACCCAAAAATCTGATGCATGCGTAAAACACCCACAATGTGAATACGTAAACGTAAAAACACCAACAAAATATTTGTTAATAAGAAAAAAATAGGTGGCCCCATAACGGATTTGTCTGTGTGTGTACATACAGACGGAGGATGCAGGGGCTAACCTGTGTGCGATCGGAACGGTGCAATTTCTGACCAATGTCACTGTGGATGGCGCACACGCTGACGCACACCGGAGCTGTGTCTTTGCCATGCAAGGGCATGGTGGATGGTGGAGCGCATATGGATGGTGCGTTACGAATACAATTAAACAAAACAAACCGCTGGAAGCAGCCATGCGAGCAGGCTACCTTGAGAGCGATCGCGAATGGGTTGCGTGTCTGGAAGAAGCCTCGCTGTTTCAGATGCCGTACCAGCTTCGTCAACTCTTCGCTACCATTCTGCTGTATTCCATGCCAGCAGATACCAAGGCTCTCTGGGATAAATTCTACGACGAATTGGCTCGCGATTACGAGTACCAGTACCGCCAGCTGACCAACAAAGAAGAAATGCTAAATCTTCTTGGTTCTTTCGCTAAAGTCACGTACAAGGGAAGTAATACAATAAAAAAATTAAACATAATAAAATAATTCTCACGATGTTTCGGCCACAACGCAAGCCGCCGTCCTCAGGTGAAAACCAGGTCTGTCGAGGCGACAGCGTCTGAATGAAACAGCACACGTGCTTGGAGCATATATATAAGCTGGTTTGGAAGGGAGGGGGAAAGGGTGCCTTGACAAAAGAATTTGCATATCAAGTGCAATTTAGCATATTTATGGGAAATGCAGGTATGTGATTAGTACTACTTATGCCCGTGCATTATGCAGGATTAGCAGCATCAAAGGGAGGGGATATGGGAAATGCAGGTATGTGATTAGTACTACTTATACCCGTGCATTATGCTGGATTAGCAGCATCAAAGAAAATAAAAAAAATGGTAAAGTCCAAGACCCTTCACAGCCTCCACGAGTTCCTCACGGCAGGTGGGATGGCTCTGTCGGACTTTGACGACCTCCCGCAGCTTTCCGAGTACCCACACTTGGTCTTGGACTCGCTGCTTGAGAACAACCATATCCGCCGCGAATTGGACACGAAGGACTTCTCATTTCGACTTCGGCGCAAACGGTTCCCCATTGTCCCAGCCTTCGCGATGACCATCAACAAGGCGCAAGGACAAACTGTTCACAACCTGGGATTATATCTACCAACGCCATGCTTCTCGCACGGCCAACTGTACGTGCCACTATCGCGAGTCACGGCAAGATCCTAAATCAAGGCGCTTATTGAGGGACCTGACGATGAGGAGGAAGACGGAGTGTACATGAAGAATATCGTGTATCGCCAGATATCTTAAACAACTACGCTGGTTTGGTCGTCTGCGTGCGTATCTGGACGTTAATTTATTTACGGACCCGCCCAAACAGCTCGCTCTGATTCGATGAAAATAAAACAGCCGGCAAAAAGCCACATCTCACTTTGATTCGATAAAAATAAATAATTAACACGCCCGGAAGAGAGCGATAGCATAGGTTTGGCAAGGTCTGCGCCGCAGTGCTGCAGTGCACTGTGGGCGCAGACCCTGCGCTGTGTGAGTGTGGTGTGTATGCAAGTGTGCGAATGGTAGTTACGCTAATATACGTATATTTACGTAAAAAATTGGTGCTGCGTGCTGCGATTAGTGGAGTCCCCAAACAACTTTACCTTACGAGTAGGCAGGGGTCGCTTTACAGTAAGTCTTAGCGGACTGAGCTGGCAGCTTCACCTGCCGGGACCACGGCCAGTTGCGTAGCGCACCCCTACAGTTTCGCCCATGAGTCATTACCCCCATGGGGCAACCCAGCTGACTGTTTGATGGGTACAAATGGTACTTTTTGGTTTATCCGGCTTATTACCATTATTATGTATTGACGTTCATCACGTCTCCATGGACGGCTTGCTGTCTACTTTGGTTGTGTAATTGAGATGTTGTGCATGCTGGTAAGGGCATGTGTTGCATAATATGCAGCATGTGTCCGCGTATCATGTTTGGCACGGATGCAGTTGGCGTTACTGTACATTTATGATGTTTTGGAGTGCCAATCTCATGCACTTTGAAATGTAATAAACTGTCAAAAAAGGTTGCAGCCCGCCCCCCGCCGCTGTCACTCTCTGGCCGTTGCACAAGCCATATCGGAATTTGCGACATGCTAAAACAATGAGTACAGAGTGACACCACCCGGGTAACTCCCGGGATCAAAATGGGCATTGGAAAGTGATCGCTTTATTGAGATGATTATGGTACTACCACAGGGTATTGTGAACGGTTTAAGAGGAGGAGAGGTCTGGATTTGTAAGTCTCACAGTACCGGTAAGAAGTGCCGGGTGGGGGATGCCCTCCACTGGGGTACAAATTCTGTCATTATTAGTATAGGATCATGCAATGTTTCTATCTGCAAACTGAAACGATCCCTGTTATTGTTCGATTGAGAGTGACCCACACCTCTGATACCATATGTGAGGAACCCAAAAATCTGATGCATGCGTAAAACACCCACAATGGGAATACATAAACGTAAAACACCAACAAAATACATTATAACATAAAAAAATAGGTGGCCCCATAGCGCATCTGTCTGTGTGTGTACATACAGACGGAGGATGCAGGGGCCAACCTGTGTGCGATCGGAACGGTGCAATTGCTGACCAATGTCACTGTGGATGGCGCACACGCTGATGCACACCGGAGCTGTGTCTTTGCGATGCAAGGGCATGGTGGATGGTGGAGCGCATATGGATGATGCGTTACGAATAAAATAAAACAAAACAAACCGCTGGAAGCAGCCATGCGAGCAGGCTACCTTGAGAGCGATCGCGAATGGGTTGCGTGTCTGGAAGAAGCCTCGCTCTTTCAGATGCCGTACCAGCTTCGTCAACTCTTCGCTACGATTCTGCTGTATTCCATGCCAGCAGATACGAAGGCTCTCTGGGATAAATTCTACGACGAATTGGCTCGCGATCACGAGTACCATTACCGACAGCTGACCAACAAAAAAGAAATAGTAAATCTTCTTGGTTCTTTCAGTAAAGTCACGTAGAAGGGAAGTTATAAAATAATAAAAATAAAACATAATAAAATAATTATCACGACGTTTCTCTGAATCTCCAAGTAAGTGTCTATTTTCGCGGATAAACTCTTAAACGTGTTCGTCGTTAAATTAGCGGGATTTTTTTGCGTGTCGTCGTTTTAGCAGTTAACAAAATCCAAAACTCAACGCTAAAAATCCTTGCGTCCGACAGCGTACATGGAGCAGAGACGCTCTCCACAGCCCCACGCACACGGAGGCAAGAAGCCATTCAATTGCTCTGTGTGTGGGAAGTCATTTTCATGGCCATCATATCTTCAGAGACACCAGAGAACACACACGGGCGAGAAGCCATTCCTATGCCCTGTGTGTGGGAAGGCATTTGCACTCTCATCACATCTTCAGAGTCATCAGAGAACACACACGGGCGAGAAGTCGTTCCTGTGCTCTGTGTGTGGGAAGGCATTTGCACAGTCATCAAATCTTCAAACTCATCAGAAAACACACACGGGCGAGAAGCCATTCCTGTGCCCTGTGTGTGGGAAGACATTTGCATGGTCATCACATCTTCAGAGTCATCAGAGAACACATACGGGCGAGAAGCCATTCCTGTGCCATGTGTGTGGGAAGGCATTTGCAGACTCATCAACTCTTCAAACTCATCAGAGAACACACACGGGCGAGAAGCCATTCCTGTGCCCTGTGTGTGGGAAGGCATTTTCACAGTCATCATCCATGAACAGGCATCAGAAGGTCCACAATGATAGGATGCTGAAATCAAAAGGTGGAATTCAAGGTGCTGCAATGATTCCTGAAGATAATTCCACTATCGATCCCATGCAGTTGGATCCCGAGAGATGGCTGGATGTAATGGAGTGGCTCGAGGATCAACCCGAGAGCTCGGGGTGACTGAAATATAATGTTGCATGTAGTTATACCTATTAAGCCGTATCGAGCACTTTTGTGTGTAATTCTGACCCTTTAGTTTTACAGTTCGTTTGAGAGTTTCTTGACGTGCAGGTGGTGATTTTTGATTTTGTCGGATTTAAGTCTTCCTGTTGAGCTAAAGTTGGAATGCATCTGTAGTTAGATCTTTACTCAACATTTTAAACGGGGTTTTTTTCAAGTATAAAGCTTTTTTTGGATGGTGATAATCTGCTTTGGTATGTACATTGATGACGCGTTCGTTGGATATATGGCATTGACTTCAACATAGACGCACAGTGAACAAACATGGTGAACTAATAAGGGCATCATGGGTAATGATACTTTAGCGCTTTGGTATTCCTGGAACGGATATGGTTTGCATTGTATTGTAACATAGGACAAAATACATTCGGTTCGAGTTTTGACTTAAAAATGATTGCAGATGAATAAAAAAGTTTTTTTTAACAAATGTGTGTCCGTTTATTTATTCATATCAACAACGTGTTTTAAGCGAGTTTCAGGTGGAGGATCTTCGTCACACAAATCTGCCCTTAACCGGCAGTCTCCCCATTAACATGTGTTCCTGGAGGGGAAAGGGCCCCATTATTAATCGATTCACAACGTTACGGTCCCTAATCATCAAGTATACAGGGAATCCTGTACGCTAAGACACGTGAACTGTAACACTATAAACGATAACACGAAACATTAAACTACTATACACTAGTTTAATCATTTATAACACCAAAAACAGAGGTACGGTATCATAATCTCATTACAAGCAGTAGAATTTCAACGTGATCGTATTAAAATCACACTCTGCGCATATGTATGTATAGCGTACGTGCAAGCGAACTGTGCTCGTATGTACGAATGTAATATGCATCTATGGCCTTTGGACATGCGAACCGGTGGTCGGATATGCGAATTGGGGGGTGCAGGATTATGATCGGATTAAAATGATTAGAATATCACTTTGGTAGTATTATAATTACACTGAGCTAGAATGTATGTTAAATGTAGATGCACATCGGGAGTCGTTAATGCGGCCTGGGTGGTGCCAGATTTAGAATCGCATCAAAATTATTAAAATCGCACCATGGTCGTATTAGAATCAAGCTGCCCACTGCTGGTAGAATGTTCCATCGCAATGGCACCGAATAGCAATATACAGCATTGATATTGGGCGTGGAGCCTAAAAGCGCAACCTTGCGCATTTTGAACTGGTTCTCGCCGCCGGTCCCGCGCCCATGGTAGAATCTTGTGCATGTCGGGGCGTCAAGGGTTCACACCACAGCCTTGAAGGATTAGGCAGGTCCCTGGCTTCTTTTGGAGAATTTGACCAGGCTCCAGGCACCGGTTCCTCGCACGTGGCGGATCCTTGAGGCACCCCAGGCCTCAGGGGCTCAGAAACTGTGGGCGCCACAACACATTTCCTTTTGGCGTACGGTTTCCGTTGCCGAGCGCCCCACCACGTCGGACACACCAGACTTGGCCTGTACAGGACATGGGGATGAGCTGTCTGGGTGGGGACGGACATAACAACATGCGTACACACTGCGGCCATGTCACCTCTATGACTTCTACCTGTCGCCGCCGTGGGCGGAGCAACTTTTGATGACTTTGAAAATGCCTTTCCACACACAGGGCACAGGAATGGCTTCTCGCCGGTGTGTGTTCTCTGGTGACTCTGAAGATGTGATGAGTGTGCAAATGTCATCCCACACACAGAGCACAGAAACGGCTTCTCGCCCGTGTGTGTTCTCTGGTGACTCTGAAGATGTGATGACCGTGCAAATGTCTTCCCACACACAGGGCACAGGAACGGCTTCTCGCCCGTGTGTGTTCTCTGGTGTCTCTTAAGATGTGATGACCGTGAAAAGGACTTCCCACACACAGAGCAATTGAATGGCTTCTTGCCTCCGTGTGCGTGGGGCTGTGGAGAGCCTCTCTGCTCCATGTGAGTGTAGTAACAGCAGCGGTGTTATTGAGTCAAAAGTACGCTATCGGCCGCAAGGATGTTTTGGATTTTGTTAACTGCTAAAACAAGAACGACACTCGCGTCTAACCGAGACGCAAAAAAATCCCGCTAATTTAACGACGCGAAAATAGACACTTACTAGGAGATTCACGGTATATCGATGTCTGGAACCCGTCTGAAAATGTCGCCACGAACTCTCCCGACGCAAAGTCGCCTAACTGTCGACACAGCAATTGTGCTCGCCAGGCTGCGTTGTCTCGCGGTTGAAGGGCGATCAGCAGAGCGACGAGTCGAGCGTCCAACCTCATCAAGTTCCCTCTCGAAATGGCATTGAGCTCTGCTTCTGAGCCGCCTTATAACTCCCCCCCTAGGATCCAATCCTTTGTCTTTCAGGATATTTGCATTTGATTGTTAATTTTTGAAGGCACAATCCGCATGTCTATTAACATACCGAAGGGTAATGCGCCCATTGTGCTTCATGCATGCATATGTAAGTGCATCTCAGTGTGTAATTGTGCGTCTATTTTGACTAAAAACTTTGTCCTCGATTTAAAGTGAATGCAGAGAAATTAGCATGTAACTTTAGAAAAGGAAGAGAGCGGCCTTCTCGACGAGGGAGGGAAATCCAATAGGTAATCTTCTTCCTAGCGTTGTTCCCGCTGTGGCGCAGGGTCCGCTTTTCGGCATTGTCTTCCCCATTTGGCTCGGTCCAGGGCATCTTCAGGGGATGCGTTGACCGTCTTTATGTTTTCCTTTATTCGATCCATCCATCGCTTCTTCGGACGTCCGCGTGGACGGCGGCCCTCTGGTTCAATATACATATCTACCAACGCCATGCTTCTCGCACGGCCAACTGTACGTGCCACTATCGCGAGTCACGGCAAGATCCTAAATCAAGGCGCTTATTGAGGGACCTGACGATGAGGAGGAAGACGGAGTGTACATGAAGAATATCGTGTATCGCAAGATATCTTAAACAACTACGCTGGTTTGGTCGTCTGCGTGCGTATCTGGACGTTAATTTATTTACGGACCCGCCCAAACAGCTCGCTCTGATTCGATGAAAATAAAACAGCCGGCAAAAAGCCACATCTCACTTTGATTCGATAAAAATAAATAATTAACACGCCCGGAAGAGAGCGATAGCATAGGTTTGGCAAGGTCTGCGCCGCAGTGCTGCAGTGCACTGTGGGTGCAGACCCTGCGCTGTGTGAGTGTGGTGTGTATGCAAGTGTGCGAATGGTAGTTACGCTAATATACGTATATTTACGTAAAAAATTGGTGCTGCGTGCTGCGATTAGTGGAGTCCCCAAACAACTTTACCTTACGAGTAGGCAGGGGTCGCTTTACAGTAAGTCTTAGCGGACTGAGCTGGCAGCTTCACCTGCCGGGACCACGGCCAGTTGCGTAGCGCACCCCTACAGTTTCGCCCATGAGTCATTACCCCCATGGGGCAACCCAGCTGACTGTTTGATGGGTACAAATGGTACTTTTTGGTTTATCCGGCTTATTACCATTATTATGTATTGACGTTCATCACGTCTCCATGGACGGCTTGCTGTCTACTTTGGTTGTGTAATTGAGATGTTGTGCATGCTGGTAAGGGCATGTGTTGCATAATATGCAGCATGTGTCCGCGTATCATGTTTGGCACGGATGCAGTTGGCGTTACTGTACATTTATGATGTTTTGGAGTGCCAATCTCATGCACTTTGAAATGTAATAAACTGTCAAAAAAGGTTGCAGCCCGCCCCCCGCCGCTGTCACTCTCTGGCCGTTGCACAAGCCATATCGGAATTTGCGACATGCTAAAACAATGAGTACAGTGTGACACCACCCGGGTAACTCCCGGGATCAAAATGGGCATTGGAAAGTGATCGCTTTATTGAGATGATTATGGTACTACCACAGGGTATTGTGAACGGTTTAAGAGGAGGAGAGGTCTGGATTTGTAAGTCTCACAGTACCGGTAAGAAGTGCCGGGTGGGGGATGCCCTCCACTGGGGTACAAATTCTGTCATTATTAGTATACGATCATGCAATGTTTCTATCTGCAAACTGAAACGATCCCTGTTATTGTTCGATTGAGAGTGACCCACACCTCTGATACCATATGTGAGGAACCCAAAAATCTGATGCATGCGTAAAACACCCACAATGGGAATACATAAACGTAAAACACCAACAAAATACATTATAACATAAAAAAATAGGTGGCCCCATAGCGCATCTGTCTGTGTGTGTACATACAGACGGAGGATGCAGGGGCCAACCTGTGTGCGATCGGAACGGTGCAATTGCTGACCAATGTCACTGTGGATGGCGCACACGCTGATGCACACCGGAGCTGTGTCTTTGCGATGCAAGGGCATGGTGGATGGTGGAGCGCATATGGATGATGCGTTACGAATAAAATAAAACAAAACAAACCGCTGGAAGCAGCCATGCGAGCAGGCTACCTTGAGAGCGATCGCGAATGGGTTGCGTGTCTGGAAGAAGCCTCGCTCTTTCAGATGCCGTACCAGCTTCGTCAACTCTTCGCTACGATTCTGCTGTATTCCATGCCAGCAGATACGAAGGCTCTCTGGGATAAATTCTACGACGAATTGGCTCGCGATTACGAGTACCATTACCGACAGCTGACCAACAAAAAAGAAATAGTAAATCTTCTTGGTTCTTTCAGTAAAGTCACGTAGAAGGGAAGTTATAAAATAATAAAAATAAAACATAATAAAATAATTATCACGACGTTTCTCTGAATCTCCAAGTAAGTGTCTATTTTCGCGGATAAACTCTTAAACGTGTTCGTCGTTAAATTAGCGGGATTTTTTTGCGTGTCGTCGTTTTAGCAGTTAACAAAATCCAAAACTCAACGCTAAAAATCCTTGCGTCCGACAGCGTACATGGAGCAGAGACGCTCTCCACAGCCCCACGCACACGGAGGCAAGAAGCCATTCAATTGCTCTGTGTGTGGGAAGTCATTTTCATGGCCATCATATCTTCAGAGACACCAGAGAACACACACGGGCGAGAAGCCATTCCTATGCCCTGTGTGTGGGAAGGCATTTGCACTCTCATCACATCTTCAGAGTCATCAGAGAACACACACGGGCGAGAAGTCGTTCCTGTGCTCTGTGTGTGGGAAGGCATTTGCACAGTCATCAAATCTTCAAACTCATCAGAAAACACACACGGGCGAGAAGCCATTCCTGTGCCCTGTGTGTGGGAAGACATTTGCATGGTCATCACATCTTCAGAGTCATCAGAGAACACATACGGGCGAGAAGCCATTCCTGTGCCATGTGTGTGGGAAGGCATTTGCAGACTCATCAACTCTTCAAACTCATTTGAGAACACACACGGGCGAGAAGCCATTCCTGTGCCCTGTGTGTGGGAAGGCATTTTCACAGTCATCATCCATGAACAGGCATCAGAAGGTCCACAATGATAGGATGCTGAAATCAAAAGGTGGAATTCAAGGTGCTGCAATGATTCCTGAAGATAATTCCACTATCGATCCCATGCAGTTGGATCCCGAGAGATGGCTGGATGTAATGGAGTGGCTCGAGGATCAACCCGAGAGCTCGGGGTGACTGAAATATAATGTTGCATGTAGTTATACCTATTAAGCCGTATCGAGCACTTTTGTGTGTAATTCTGACCCTTTAGTTTTACAGTTCGTTTGAGAGTTTCTTGACGTGCAGGTGGTGATTTTTGATTTTGTCGGATTTAAGTCTTCCTGTTGAGCTAAAGTTGGAATGCATCTGTAGTTAGATCTTTACTCAACATTTTAAACGGGGGTTTTTTCAAGTATAAAGCTTTTTTTGGATGGTGATAATCTGCTTTGGTATGTACATTGATGACGCGTTCGTTGGATATATGGCATTGACTTCAACATAGACGCACAGTGAACAAACATGGTGAACTAATAAGGGCATCATGGGTAATGATACTTTAGCGCTTTGGTATTCCTGGAACGGATATGGTTTGCATTGTATTGTAACATAGGACAAAATACATTCGGTTCGAGTTTTGACTTAAAAATGATTGCAGATGAATAAAAAAGTTTTTTTTTAACAAATGTGTGTCCGTTTATTTATTCATATCAACAACGTGTTTTAAGCGAGTTTCAGGTGGAGGATCTTCGTCACACAAATCTGCCCTTAACCGGCAGTCTCCCCATTAACATGTGTTCCTGGAGGGGAAAGGGCCCCATTATTAATCGATTCACAACGTTACGGTCCCTAATCATCAAGTATACAGGGAATCCTGTACGCTAAGACACGTGAACTGTAACACTATAAACGATAACACGAAACATTAAACTACTATACACTAGTTTAATCATTTATAACACCAAAAACAGAGGTACCGTATCATAATCTCATTACAAGCAGTAGAATTTCAACGTGATCGTATTAAAATCACACTCTGCGCATATGTATGTATAGCGTACGTGCAAGCGAACTGTGCTCGTATGTACGAATGTAATATGCATCTATGGCCTTTGGACATGCGAACCGGTGGTCGGATATGCGAATTGGGGGGTGCAGGATTATGATCGGATTAAAATGATTAGAATATCACTTTGGTAGTATTATAATTACACTGAGCTAGAATGTATGTTAAATGTAGATGCACATCGGGAGTCGTTAATGCGGCCTGGGTGGTGCCAGATTTAGAATCGCATCAAAATTATTAAAATCGCACCATGGTCGTATTAGAATCAAGCTGCCCACTGCTGGTAGAATGTTCCATCGCAATGGCACCGAATAGCAATATACAGCATTGATATTGGGCGTGGAGCCTAAAAGCGCAACCTTGCGCATTTTGAACTGGTTCTCGCCGCCGGTCCCGCGCCCATGGTAGAATCTTGTGCATGTCGGGGCGTCAAGGGTTCGCACCACAGCCTTGAAGGATTAGGCAGGTCCCTGGCTTCTTTTGGAGAATTTGACCAGGCTCCAGGCACCGGTTCCTCGCACGTGGCGGATCCTTGAGGCACCCCAGGCCTCAGGGGCTAAGAAACTGTGGGCGCCACAACACATTTCCTTTTGGCGTACGGTTTCCGTTGCCGAGCGCCCCACCACGTCGGACACACCAGACTTGGCCTGTACAGGACATGGGGATGAGCTGTCTGGGTGGGGACGGACATAACAACATGCGTACACACTGCGGCCATGTCACCTCTATGACTTCTACCTGTCGCCGCCGTGGGCGGAGCAACTTTTGATGACTTTGAAAATGCCTTTCCACACACAGGGCACAGGAATGGCTTCGCGCCGGTGTGTGTTCTCTGGTGACTCTGAAGATGTGATGAGTGTGCAAATGTCTTCCCACACACAGAGCACAGAAACGGCTTCTCGCCCGTGTGTGTTCTCTGGTGACTCTGAAGATGTGATGACCGTGCAAATGTCTTCCCACACACAGGGCACAGGAACGGCTTCTCGCCCGTGTGTGTTCTCTGGTGTCTCTGAAGATGTGATGACCGTGCAAATGTCTTCCCACACACAGGGCACAGGAATGGCTTCTCGCCCGTGTGTGTTCTCTGGTGTCTCTTAAGATGTGATGACCGTGAAAAGGACTTCCCACACACAGAGCAATTGAATGGCTTCTTGCCTCCGTGTGCGTGGGGCTGTGGAGAGCCTCTCTGCTCCATGTGAGTGTAGTAACAGCAGCGGTGTTATTGAGTCAAAAGTACGCTATCGGCCGCAAGGATGTTTTGGATTTTGTTAACTGCTAAAACAAGAACGACACTCGCGTCTAACCGAGACGCAAAAAAATCCCGCTAATTTAACGACGCGAAAATAGACACTTACTAGGAGATTCACGGTATATCGATGTCTGGAACCCGTCTGAAAATGTCGCCACGAACTCTCCCGACGCAAAGTCGCCTAACTGTCGACACAGCAATTGTGCTCGCCAGGCTGCGTTGTCTCGCGGTTGAAGGGCGATCAGCAGAGCGACGAGTCGAGCGTCCAACCTCATCAAGTTCCCTCTCGAAATGGCATTGAGCTCTGCTTCTGAGCCGCCTTATAACTCCCCCCCTAGGATCCAATCCTTTGTCTTTCAGGATATTTGCATTTGATTGTTAATTTTTGAAGGCACAATTTGCATGTCTATTAACATACCGAAGGGTAATGCGCCCATTGTGCTTCATGCATGCATATGTAAGTGCATCTCAGTGTGTAATTGTGCGTCTATTTTGACTAAAAACTTTGTCCTCGATTTAAAGTGAATGCAGAGAAATTAGCATTTAACTTTAGAAAAGGAAGAGAGCGGCCTTCTCGACGAGGGAGGGAAATCCAATAGGTAATCTTCTTCCTAGCGTTGTTCCCGCTGTGGCGCAGGGTCCGCTTTTCGGCATTGTCTTCCCCATTTGGCTCGGTCCAGGGCATCTTCAGGGGATGCGTTGACCGTCTTTATGTTTTCCTTTATTCGATCCATCCATCGCTTCTTCGGACGTCCGCATGGACGGCGGCCCTCTGGTTCAATATACATGGCAGTCTTGGCCACTGATGACTCTTCACTTCGCATCACATGGCCGTACCACCGAAGCCTTGCCTCAAGCATCTTGTCCGCAATGGGGGCCACACCAAGTCGATTCCGAACGTCTTCGTTCATGACACGATCCCATCGAGTGAGTCCGAGGCTCCATCTGAGCATCCTCATCTCCATGGTGTGGAGAGCTTGTTCGTGTACAGTTGTGGCTGGCCAGCACTCGGATCCATAGAGTGCCACCGGTCGGACGATGGTCTTGTACATTTTTCCCTTCAGCCTATCCGGCATTTTCCTATCACAGAGGACTCCGGTGACTTGCCTTCATCCATGCCGCATTGACTCGTGACCTCACATCAGTCGTGATGCTACCATCTGAGCTGATGGTGGAACCCAGGTACTTGAAGTCCGTCACTTTCTTCAGATCTTCTCTGTCAATGCTGATGGTGCCGTCGGTTTGGGGGCCACACTCCATATACTCCGTCTTTTTGATGTTGAACCTCATCCCGTTTTCGTCCAAACGTTCTTACCACATGCGGGTTTGTCTTTCGACTTTTCCTCTCTCTTCATCTGAGAGGAGGACGTCATCCGCGTAGAGAATTGACCATGGCAGGGGCGTGTGCAGGTCGGCAGTGATCGTGTCCATGCACAGGATAAACAGGAGTGGTGACAGGGCCGATCCTTGGTGCACTCCAACGCTGATGGGAAATGGCGGTGATATGCCCACTGCACACCTGACTGCACTGGTGACGTTCTTGTACCCAATGCACGTAGGTTTCAGGGACTCCATGGGATCGAAGCGAGTGCCAGATGAGGTCGTGGGGGACCCTGTCAAATGCCTTTTCAAGGTCGAGGAACGACACGTGCACAGCTTTGTTCTTCTCTCTGTGCCTCTCCAGCAGGAGCCTCGCCGCGAATATGGCGTCCGTAGTGCCATATCCTTTGACGAAGCCGCATTGGTTGGGTGATAGGGTGACGATGTTTCTAATCCTCGTGTCCAAAACTCGCTCAAAGATCTTCATCGCATGACACAGGAGCCGGATTGGCCTGTAATTCCAGCATTCTGCCACGGCCCCTTTACCCTTCCAAATTGGATCCGTCGTGCTGGTCGACCAGGCTTCTGGGACCTCACCGGTGCTCGTGATGGTGCTGAAGAGTTGGGTAAGGAGGGCAGCACCCTGCCTGCCAAGGATCTTCCAGGCCTCAGCAGGTATATCGTCCGGGCCAGTCGCTTTCCCATTCTTCATTCTCTTGATAGCTTGTTCCACTTCGGTGATGGTGATAGGTGAAACCGGATCGAGGACGTGTTCAGCGCTAATAATAGGTGGGTGGGGAAATTCCTGGTTGCAGATTCCAGAGAAGTAGTCGCTCCAGCGTTGAAGGATGGCGGGCGGTTCTCTGAGAGCGCTGTGATTCTCATCCTTTATGCATTTGACCTGACCAATATCCTGAGTCGAACGATGGCGCGCCTCTGCCAGTCGATAGATCTTATTGGCACCTTCTGGGGTGTCCAGTTCGACATACAGTTGGTCGTATTGAGCTAATTTCACCGCTGCTACTACTCGCTTCGCTGCCGATTTGCAGTTTCTGTATTGTTGGTAATCCAGATCTGCGAGCGTTTTGCGCCACTTCTTGAAAGCTAGCTTCTTCTCTTTCACTGCTAGCTGAACTTCTTCGTTCCACCACCATATTTGCTTGTCAATGAAGTGTTTTGCCGGCTTAGTTAGCCCCAGTGCTTCCGTTGCTGCTGTGCACAGTTGGCCGGCGAGATCTTCCCAAATCGCATTCGCTTGTCGGTTGGTGTTCACGTCAATCTGATTGAGGGCGACTCTCAGCTGATCTTTGCATTCCTTCATCCGCCACCACTTAATTCGCTGCTGTTCCGTTGTTGGTGGGCGATGTCGCTGGCCAATGTCCATTTTCATGTCCATGATCAGGATGCGATGTTGTGGGGTGATGTTGTCCGATGGTATGACTTTAGTGTTTGTCACCGTTTTCAGCTTATCCCGCTTGACAAGCCAGAAATCAATTTGAGTTGATCTCCCACCACTGGCGTACGTAATGAGATGGGACGGTCTCTTCTTGAAGAAGGTGTTGGCGAGGACAAGATCATGGGCTTCCGCAAAGTCCAGGGCTCGGTTTTCCTCATCGTTCCGGGTACCATATCCTTGGCCACCATGGTTTCGAGGGTATCCATCCCGGGCGTTTCCAACGTGTCCATTTAGGTCTCCACCAATTACTAACTGCTCTTCTCCATTTATTTGATTGCATGTGTCCATCAATTGTTCCCAAAATTCCTCCTTGGTATCTGCTGGGCAGCCAGGCTGCGCGCATACCACCAAAGTGTTATTCAAATAATTTTAATCCCATCCTGATCCTGCACCTTCATGTTTCACATATCCCACCATTGGTTCGCACGTCCATATTACATACATACATGTTACATGCATACATATTACATACAGACATATCTCATGCATACATATTACATACAGACATATCTCATGCATACATATTACATACAGACATGTTACATACTGACGAGCAAATTGTGATTCCTAGAGGACCACGGTGTGAAGCTAAGAATTCGAATTCAAATATCACACTTCAATGTACGGTGTTCTAATCTTTAACACCAGTTTATTGTTATTTTATAGCGTTATAATGTATAGCTCATAACTTATAT
Source organism: Lethenteron reissneri (assembly GCF_015708825.2). Lineage (NCBI taxonomy): Eukaryota > Metazoa > Chordata > Hyperoartia > Petromyzontiformes > Petromyzontidae > Lethenteron > Lethenteron reissneri. The sequence continues at coordinate 4,460,114 of NC_083850.1, read as the reverse complement.
TGTTAGAGTTCACAACATTATAGTTTACTATAACACTAGTTTGTAGTGTTATTTTAAATCGTCGCAATGTATAGCTCATAGTTTAAAGGTTATATTGATAGAGTTTATAATGTTAGAGTATACAATGTGAATTTACAATTTGAGAGTTTGTGTACGTGCCCTGTTCTCGTGGGACCCTATACGAATTTGGAAAAAATTGCTATGATCATGTCTGAGCTGGGATGAGCGACTAATGTTTACTTTAATTAATCATAACTGTGTGTATGTTAGTGCCATCGAGGCTTAGTGAATACTGCTCATGAATGAACTTTCGGATATAAATTGAAAGCATGTTGGTAGAACAAGTCGCCTGCCTTTTTTAGACGAATTGTTATCTTCAAGTGCGTCCGTAAATATACTGCTAAAATACACAGCATATGTAAGTCTGCCTTGTTGGGACGATGTAGTTTGGCTAAGGCGCTGTGGCCGGGTGATGAGACGGATTCTGAAACAATGGAGTTAAACACTCGCTGCTTGGCCCCGTCGACAGCAGCGAAGGCTGTCATATACCGCCCCATTTACGAGTTGGCTGTATGATGTGTATAGTTGAAGGTGCTAGGTGTTGTCTTCTTCTAACAGATACTAACGTGCGTGTGTTGTGTGTTTTTACGATTTGTCCATTGATGTTGGTTTATTTTTATTGCGGCGTTTTTTGTTGAGTTCTGTCAGTGTTGCAGTTTGTTTAAGAATTCGTCACGTGAGCGTGGTGTTTTGCTTCTCTTTTTCACAATTTGTGATTGTTATAATAATTGTAACGATTCATAATCTGATGAGTTAATAATTAGTTTGTGCGTGTTTTTATATAAATATATTCCGTCTTTTGTTATTCGATGACATCTAGCAGTGAAAATCGTGATTGTAATATGAGATTATGAATCTTTACAATTATTATAACAATCACAAATTGGGACAAAGAGAAATTCCCACAAGCAAAACACTACGCTCACGTGACGAATTCTTAAACAAACTGCAACACTCAAGTGACAGAACTCAACAAAAAAACGCCGCAATAAAAAGAACAACATCAATGGACAAATCGTAAAAACAGACAACACACACACGTTAGTATCTGTTAGAAGAAGACAACACCTAGCTCCTTCAACTATACACATCATACAGCCAACTCGTAAATGGGGCGGTATATGACAGCCTTCGCTGCTGTCGACGGGGCCAAGCAGCGAGTGTTTAACTCCATCAGTATGAATATGTTAAATAATCGCACAAACCCAATATTAGCCCGTGAAATTATGAATCGTTACAATTGTAATGACTCGTTTGATAAAAGTAGTTAATCAAAGTTTGTTATCCCATCACGGAACACCACTGGAACTGAAGCATATTAAGCAGCAACAACAGCAGCAATAACAGCAGCAGCAGCAACAGCAGAAGCAGCAGCAACTGCAGCAGCAGCAACAACAACAGCAGCAGCAATAAAAGCAGCAACCGCAGCAGCAGCAGCAACTGCAGCAGCAGCAGAAACTGCAGCAGCAGCAGCAACTGCAGCAGCAGCAACTGCAGCAACAGCAGCAACTGCAGCAGCAGCAACTGCAGCAACAGCAGCAACTGCAGCAGCAGCAACTGCAGCAGCAGCAACTGCAGCAGCAGCAGCAACTGCAGAAACACAAGTCTGACCTTAACCGGCAACGTCTTGGCTGTCTCACCATCAACATGTGTTCCTGGAGGGGA
>NC_083850.1:4437754-4450470 GCF_015708825.2 Lethenteron reissneri | reverse complement strand
ATGCGATGATGCGCAGCCAATCAGCTCACGGGATACTGTACATCCACTCGTGCTCTCATTCGTCGCTCTCGCGCCGGGAACCAATCACGTGCCTTGTCTGAGTGCCCGTGGGTATGTACAAAGCCTCTGAGAGAGTTTCTCTCTTTGTCTGGCATCCTGGGAAACCGTTTCTCTCGGGCATCACGATGAAACAACGCTGCTTTCCGGAATTCGGCTGCCGATATGGCGGTATTTTTTTATTTAAATTTTTCGATGAATATTTTTGAAAAATCCGCGATGCACTGAGGCTGCGAAACTTAAACCGTGAAGTGGCGAGGGATTACTGTATTGCGCCCCCGCCCCCTCCCCAAAATTCAAAAGTCTATTTTTATACTTTTAGCATTGTGTACAGTCTGGAAGCTAACCACACGCCAAATTTCAAGTTTGTTAAATGTCGGGAAGTATGCTAAACATTTCGAACAGACATTCACAAACTTCCCTTTTTTATATATAGATAAATCAGCATTTTGCGACCGCCACCGTGTGGCATATTATTATGTGCCAGGGACTCTTGAGAGGACAACAGTCCAAGTCCATAATTTGCAATAAGTAACAGCAAAGCAGTTACAAGCGACTTGCAGAATTGTGCGCAGTTGCGTATACAGTACACGGCTTCCCTGAAGGCAAACACCTTCAGCGAGCGCGATGCCGATCACACGCGTCGAATAAAAAGCAAGGGACAAGTCCTTACTAATAACTCTTTACTAACAACGCCTTACTAACAACTATCATTACAGTGATACCTCGGTTCACGAACTTAATTCGTGAACTGACTCTGGTCGTGAACCGAATTGGTCGTGAACCGAGGCACATTTTCCCATAGGGTTCAATGTAAATCCGGTTAATTCGTTCTGACCTTTTTTTTGGTTTTTGAAGCACAAAAATATGAAACAAAGGACAATACACATTACTGTAGTACTGTACAGTATAGTAATGTATAAAGAGAGAACACTAACCTTGCTTGAGATGACTTCTGGCATGGAGGAAGGCAGGTGGGAGGCGGGTGGGAGACAGTAAGCACTCAAACGGGTGAACTGTACAATACAGTAAGTACAGTATTGTACAGTACAGTAGTACAGTACTGTATGTGCTAAAAAGCACACCAAAAATCAAAAAGTCACTGAAAGTGTCTTCACAGTACTCACAGTACTTCTTTCTGTGTCTCTGCTTCTCTCCACGATCTTCCTCCAGGAAGTCACGACCATGTGACAGCCTGGAATTAGCATAAAAATGGCCGCGGCTCCTGTTCGTGAACCGAGTTGTTCGTGAACCGAAGCGTTCGTGAACCGAGGTATCACTGTATTTCTAGATTTGAAGCTTTCGTGACTGCAAGGATTCATACTCTTAGGTTTTTTCAGTAAAGTCACGTAGGTAAAAGATTAAGTAAAATAATAATAAATGAAAATAAATCAATTAAAATCACGATGCTTCGGGGGCAACACAAGCCTCCTTCATCAGGTGTCAAAAGGCACAGCAAAATAACTGTAGTGGGAGTTATTTGTAATGGGGCATTTAATATATAGGGTAAGAGGAGGGGGGAGGAGCCAAGGGGGACGGGTGCAGGATGGGGGGGGGGGGGTTGCAGTGTGGGTGGAGCCAGGAATGTGAAAATAGTAAAACGTTGTAGGAAGGTGAAAATAGTAAAACAGCGTCTAAATAGTCATTGGGGGGAGGACGAAGTGTAGAATGGGGGAGGGGGGGGGGGTTAGGATGTGGGTGGAGCCAGGAAGGTGAAGGTGGAACTAAAAGACGGCGTCACGGATGGTGGAGGAGGGACGCAGAGCGGGGGGGAGTGGCAATTTAAGTTTAACATGGTTAATCACATCTTTCCAATGATTGCTCAATTTGAATCCATCTTCTCGGGTGAAGTTATGTCTGTGTTTGTATATCTGTATGGCTTCATGGACAAATCTTTGGTGGTATCCAGCCGGCTTGCAGAGTACCTTCGTATCGGAGAAAACGATATCATGATCACCCACAGCATTGTACCAATGATTGGCAATGGCTGAAGAATTAGTTCTGCCATGTTTCAAATCTGATTTGTGTTCGCGAATTCGGTCCGAAATATGTCGTTTCGTCTCCCCGATATACAAGTCCCCGCAGGTACAACTCAATTTGTAAACACCGGGGTACTGTTAGTCCGGAATTACATCCTTTACGGATGGGATCAGATCCCGGATTTTATGTACTGTACTGAATCGGACTTGGATCTTATCTTAAACAACTACGCTGGTTTGGTCGTCTGCGTGCGTATCTGGACGTTAATTTATTTACGGACCCGCCCAAACAGCTAGCTCTGATTCGTCGATAAAAATTAATAAAACAGCCGGCAAATACCACAGCTCACTTTCATTCGACAAATATAAATAAATAAACCTGCCGCACAACATCGTCTCTTCGGTCAACAATTGCACCTACTTTCACGCAACACCATATTCACAGTGATGGTCGCAACGCAAAATTTACTGTAGGTACAGTGTTGCTGTTGCACCCGCCGAACACTGCGTTCTGGTGGCGATATCTCCCCAACGAAGAACGTCCGCGGCTGCAACCAAGAACCCTTCACTAATCAGATAGCCACATACATTTTCAATTCCAGAACTTTCAATAAAATCTGTTCATTATTGCTGGGGTTCGGTTCGACGGCCCAGTGGACAAAACTGACCACTCTTTCGTACGCAGCTCCATCAATATTGCGCCCATTTGTTGTATGTGTCGGGTTATGAAATTTTGATAAAAATAATAAAAATTAATAATTTTCCGAAAAATGCGCAAATCGCATTAATTATGATAGTGTGTGTATTAACATGCATAAATTATGTTAATGCGTGTGATTATATGCATAAATTATGATAATCGTAGTAATTTATGCGGATGCTTGCGGTTATGTTAATGTGTGCAGTTGTGATAATTAGGCTTAGCTTCGTTTATCCAAAATTATATATCAATCAGGATAACACGATTATCATCGATTAAACGTTTACCGATTATCTTAGTGTGTGTTATGATATTTCTAGGTCTCCAGGTTCAGATCTCATCACAGGATACAGTTGTCAAGAATAAGACAGTTTTGCATGGACTTGGAAAGAAGCACTCGAACAGTTGGTGTTAAGCAATTTTAATTCTAAACAAGCACATGACACTCTAGTATGCGAAAGCGAGTATACGTCAATAAATTCATGGGCAATCTTATGCAATTAACGAAATTGAATGACTAAAAATACTTCATCATTGGCGAAATTATGCAATTACCTAATATGAATGACTAAAACTTTCTTATTCATGCAGCTCGACGGCAGCAACTGCTTTGCACGATCAGTTGATATTGAACGCACCACCTCGAAATGGCAACCCTTTTTGAAACGCAAAGATCACTTTTTGAAAGTCTTATTCGTGTGCGTGCTGTGTGTGCGTTGTCCTCTCGTAATATTAATTGTGTCGTTAGCTTGTGTGGTGTAGGAGGATACAAACAGCGGCCAGAAGTTTTCTCTGGGTTGGGCGTGGCCGCCGCAAGCTCCTGCTGCTCCCTCGCTCGGCGTGTCGCTCGGCTTTTGCGCTCTCTCTCTCTACTGCTCGATGAAGAGTTGGCGCGATGCTGTCCTTGAAGATGCTCGGTCGCTCGGTGTCGCTCGGTGTCGCTCGGTGGCGCACGGTGGCGCAAGGTGGCGCACGCGCTTTCTTGGTGGCAGCCCCCGGCTTCTCCACTGCTCGATTGATTGTTGAGTCGGCACGATGCTCGCCGTCGCTCTGGACGTCTTGTGTGTTCACACTGGTCGTTGGTCGGTGTGCCCTCAGGCACACGACGCATTCGATGGCGCTGTCCTCTCCCTCGCAGCCGTTTGACCAGGCTTCCTCCACTGCTTCGCGCTCTCTGCTTTGCTCGCTTGGTCGACGCTTGGCGATCTCCGCCCTTTTACAGGTTGATTGCTTGTCGTCACTTGTCACTCTCTCTCTGCTCCGTGCTTCCCCTTGTTCGTGCGGCTGCCAGCTTTACTCGCACTTAACTTCGTTCTGCGAGAAGCGACACCTACTATCAGCATCGGTGTTTCGTTTCCTCACGACGCTCCGCCAGCCGGAGCACGGCTGAAACCCAGCCCCGACCCAGGTTGAACTCAGACTTCTGCGACTCGAACGACCCCTCCTCGTTCCATCACTTCTTGAGGCACAACCGCTCCAGCTCTCTTGCGAGCCCCCGTCGCAACGCTGCGTCGCAAGCCGAGTTGCGAGACTGAGCGCGACTCGAACAGACTGCTCTCAGACTGTCACTTTAACGATGTCTCGTCGTTCCATCTCTCCTCGAGGCACGACTGCCACAGACAGCTCCCTTGCGTGCCCCGTCGCAACGCTGCGTCGCACGCCGAGTTGCGAGACTGAGCACGACTCAACCCAGACTGCTCTCAGACTGTCACTTTAACGATGTCTCGTCGTTCCATCTCTCCTCGAGGCACGACCTGCCCCAACTCTCTTGCGAGCCCCGTCGCAACGCTGCGTCGCACGCCGAGTTGCGAGACTGAGCACGACTCAACCCAGACTGCTCTCAGACTGTCACTTTAACGATGTCTCGTCGTTCCATCTCTCCTCGAGGCACGATCTGCCCCAACTCTCTTGCGAGCCCCATCGCAACGCTGCGTCGCACGCCGAGTTGCGAGACTGAGCACGACTCAACCCAGACTGCTCTCAGACTGTCACTTTAACGATGTCTCGTCGTTCCATCTCTCCTCGAGGCACGATCTGCCCCAACTCTCTTGCGAGCCCCGTCGCAACGCTGCGTCGCACGCCGAGTTGCGAGACTGAGCACGACTCAACCCAGACTGCTCGTTCGCTGTGTGTGTCTAACTTAAAACGTGACTCCCTTCTCTCTGCATTCCTTGCGAGCGGGCAACAAAAAACAAACAAACAGAGCGAGAAGAACCAGACACCGGTGCGATCCCTCCTCGTGACCTTTTCCTAACCCTCCAAGCATTCCTGGGCCATCTGTTTGTGCTGCGGGGAGACAAAGGCGGCCGTGCTTAACTCAAACACGCGAGCACCCACTCGTTTCTCCGCGTCTCTTGCGAGAGAAAACAAACCATGTCAGCACAAACCCCCCCCCCGCCCCTTGTGACCTTTTGCTCCCTCCTTGCTTGTCAGGCCCTGCTGGAAGACAAAGGTGGCTGAGGAGATGTTTGCATTACATTTATGTGGTCCTGTGTGTTACATTTATTCTTGAATTATATTTTATGAGTTCCTTCGGTCTTGGTATCGTGGTTATCATTCGTCTATGTTTAATGAATATTCGTAATGCTCCTCGTCACATTATTATTTTGGGGCTTCGCTCAGTTTAGTTCTCCAGAGATTGGTGTTTATTCCGAGTTAATTTTTTTATGTCCTGAGGTTAAGTGCACGCACTTAAGCTTTCTGGAATTCGTACTCTTTAGTTTTTCGGAAGGTCGTGTAGATAGGAAACATAGACTTCTAAATAATATGTATGCGGTGAATATATTACTAATAATAATATTATTGTTTGTTGGTTAATTATCTTTGTTAAGTTTCTACTTTTCGGTGAGGAAAACGTTAAGAAAACGCGAAGTTTCAACCGTTATTCACTCTGCACCTTATCTGTACATCTCCAGATGTCTTGGGAGGTTTAGTCCATACATCTTTTTGTCCGTCTGGATGTCTATGACCTCTTGTGACCGAATTCCTATCATTTCAACCGCCCTCCATGTCTCATGGACTCCCGGTGTGCCCGTGAGGAGAAGTGAGCCGTCCTCATTATTAAAAAAATATATATATATAGATATAATAAAAACAAAAATTTTTTTTTCTTAATTATTCTTAATATTAATAACGGAAAACAGGGCATAGATCCAACACATTCCCTTGAAACCACTGTGCTTAATCTTTCATTGGGCCGAAACAAGTGTGTGCAAAGTGGCCCTGCACAGGTCCCTGCCCTACATATCAAACCAGCGCTCGAGAAATTATGTCGGTGTTGCCTTCAATCTCATTGGACTAATTAATTATCCCTTACATTTAATTGCCTCAAAGTGGCCTGCGTGCTTTGTGGCGGCAGCACGCGTCAGTCAGTCAGTCGTCCATTTCCAAACATGCAGAAGCACACAGAAGGTAAGCGCTGTGTGATAGCATAGGTCTGCCAAGGTCTGCGCCGCAGTGGTGCATTGCACTGTGGGCGCAGACCCTGCGCTGTGTGAGTGTGGTGTGTATGCAAGTGTGCGAATGGTAGTTACGGTAATATACGTATATTTATGTAAAAATGGGTGCTGCGTGCTGCGATTAGTGGAGTCCCTAAACAACTTTACCTTACGAGTAGGCAGGGGTCGCTACACAGTGAGTCTTCGCGGACTGAGCTGGCAGCTTCACCTGCCGGGACCACGGCCAGTTGCGTAGCGCCCCCTACAGTTTCGCCCATGGGTCAATACCCCCATGGGGCAACCCAGCTGACTGTTTGATAGGTACAATGGGTACTTTTTGGTTTATCCGGCTTATTACCATTATTATGTATTGACGTTGATCACGTCTCCATGGACGGCTTGCTGTCTACTTCGGTTGTGTAATTGAGATGTTGTGCATGCTGCTGCTGGTAAGGGCATGTGTTGCATAATATGCAGCATATGTCCGCGTATCATGTTTGGCACGGATGCAGTTGGCGTTACTGTACATTTATCATGTTTTGGAGTGCCAATCCCATGCACATTGAAATGTAATAAACTGTCTAAAAAGGTTGCAGCCCGGCCCCCGCCGCTGTCACTCTCTCGCCATTGCACAAGCCATATCGGAATTTGCGACATGCTAAAACAATGAGTACAGTGTGACACCACCCGGGTAACTCTCGGGATCAAAATGGGCATTGGAAAGTGATCGCTTTATTGAGATGATTATGGTACTACCACAGGGTATTGTGAACGGTTTAAGAGGAGGAGAGGTCTGGATTTGTAAGTCTCACAGTACCGGTAAGAAGCGCCGGGTGGGGGATGCCCTCCACTGGGGTACAAATTCTGTCATTATTAGTATACGATCATCTTCTTGGTTCTTTAGGTAAAGTCACGTAGAAGGGAAGTAATAAAATAATAAAAATAAAACATAATAAAACAATTCTCACGACGTTTCGGCCACAACGCAAGCAGCCGTCCTCAGGTGAAAAAACCAGGTCCGTCGAGGCGACAGAGTCTGAATGAAACAGCACACGAGCTTGGAGCATATATATAAGCTGGGCGCCTTGACAAGGGAATTTGCATATCAAGAGGAATTTAGCATATTTATGGGAAATGCAGGAATGTGATTAGTACTACATATGCATGTGCATTATGCAGGATTAACAGCATCAAAGGGAGCTGCAGGTACTGCTGCTGCTGCAGTTACTGCTGCTGCTGCTGCTGTTTCTGCTGCTACTGCAGTTTCTGCTGCTGCTGCAGTTTCTGGTGCTGCTGCAGTTTCTGCTGCTGCTGCAGTTTCTGCTGCTGCTGCAGTTGCTGCTGCTGCTGCTGCAGTTGCTGCCTTATCCATTTTTAATATAACACTATGTATTATTTTACCCACCCTAATGTGTATCACACTGCTATATATTTACTATATAATTACGACACCATACATTACTCTGCACACTGCACCATGCCAGTGAGTGGAACGCGGTCTGAAAGTCACCGTAAACGTGAACCCAGTCAGTTAAGATCCGAAATGGTTTATTACGTCCTTCCAATGATTGCTAAGCCAGAATCCATCTTCTCGGTTAAAATTGTCTCTGTGTTTGTATATGTGGATCGCCTCATGAACGAATCTCTCATGATAGCCAGATGGCTTGCAGAGAACCTCTGTCTTGGAGAAGTCAATGTCATGTGAGCCCACTGAATTGTAACAGTGATCTGCCAAGCTCGTGTGCTGTTTCATTCAGACTCTGTCGCCTCGACGGACCTGGTTTTTTCACCTGAGGACGGCTGCTTGCGTTGTGGCCGAAACGTCGTGAGAATTGTTTTATTATGTTTTATTTTTATTATTTTATTACTTCCCTTCTACGTGACTTTACCGAAAGAACCAAGAAGATGAATCCCTGCAGTCACGAAAGCTTTAAATCGAAATTTAGTATACGATCATGCAATGTTTCTATCTGCAAGCTGTCATAACTCAAACGATCCCCGTTATTGTTCGATTGAGAGTGACCCACACCTCTCATACCATATGTGAGTAACCCAAAAATCTGATGCATGCGTAAAACACCCACAATGGGAATACGTAAACGTAAAAACACCAACAAAATATTTTTTATAAGAAAAAAATAGGTGGCCCCATAATGGATTTGTCTGTGTGTGTACATACAGACGGAGGATGCAGGGGCTAACCTGTGTGCGATCGGAACGGTGCAATTTCTGACCAATGTCACTGTGGATGGCGCACACGCTGACGCACACCGGAGCTGTGTCTTTGCGATGCAAGGGCATGGTGGATGGTGGAGCGCATATGGATGGTGCGTTTCGAATAAAATTAAACAAAACAAACCACTGGAAGCAGCCATGCGAGCAGGCTACCTTGAGAGCGATCGCGAATGGGTTGCGTGTCTGGAAGAAGCCTCGCTCTTTCAGATGCCGTACCAGCTTCGTCAACTCTTCGCTACCATTCTGCTGTATTCCATGCCAGCAGATACCAAGGCTCTCTGGGATAAATTCTACGACGAATTGGCTCGCGATTACGAGTACCAGTACCGCCAGCTGACCAACAAAAAAGAAATGGTAAATCTTCTTGGTTCTTTCGGTAAAGTCACATAGAAGGGAAGTAATAAAATAAAAAAAATAAAACATAATAAAATAATTCTCACGACGTTTCGGCCACAACGCAAGCAGCCGTCCTCAGATGAAACCAGGTCTGTCGAGGCGACAGCATCTCAATGAAACAGCACACGTGCTTGGAGCATATATATATAAGCTGGGTTGGAAGGGGGGGAAAGGGCGCCTTAACAAAATAATTTGCATATCAAGAGGAATTTCGCATATTTATGGGAAATGCAGGTATGTGATTAGTACTACTTATGCCCGTGCATTATGCAGGATTAGCACCATCAAAGGGAGGGGATATGGGAAATGCAGGTATATGATTAATACTACTTATGCCCGTGCATTATGCAGGATTAGCAGCATCAAAGGGAGGGGATATGGGAAATGCAGGTATGTGATTAGTACTACTTATACCCGTGCACTATGCAGGATTAGCAGCATCAAAGAAAATAAAAGAAATGGTAAAGTTCAAGACCCTTCACAGCCTCCACGAGTTCCTCACGGCAGTTGGGATCGCTCTGTCGGACTTTGACGACCTCCCGCAGCTTTCCCAGTACCCACACTTAGTCTTGGACTCACTGCTTGAGAACAACCATATCCGCCGCGAATTGGACACGAAGGACTTCCCATTTCGATATCGGCGCAACAAGTTCCCCATTTTCCCAGCCTTCGCGATGACCATCAACAAGGCGCAAGGGCAAACTGTTCACAACCTGGGATTATATCTACCAACGCCATACTTCTTGCTCGGCCAACTGTACGTGGCACTATCGCGAGTCACGGCAAGATCCAATATCAAGGTGCTTATTGAGGGACCTGACGACGAAGAAGACGGAGTATACACGAAGAATATCGTGTATCGCCAGATATTTGAATAAGTTGCATTCTATATTTCAATAACTTGCATTCTTGAATATTGTCGATTGAGCGTCTCATAAAAATACATATAACCTCACAAAATTAAACCTTGAACAATCACCAAAACATGTATATTATTTCCCGCCACTTTCAACTCCCCACCAACCAAGCACATACACACCGCCCGCGAAGCGGGCGGCAACTGCTAGTGTTTGTTTAGAATTTTGGAGATCTTTTTGGTCACGCCTGCTATGTATGGCAACGTGACAGTTTTTATCGGAGTTTCAAGTGGTTGTTTCTGTATGGTGGGAGAAACAGCTTTGCGGATAGTGCGGACAGAGTATCCGTTCATCTTGAGGGCCAAATGTACATGTTTCAGTTCACTGGCGAGGTGGTGTTGGTCAGAGATGCAATGAGCTCTCTGGTATAGTGTTTTGATGAGAGAATTATTTTGAGCCGGATGGTGGTGGGAATCAGGTTTCAAGTAGGAATCTGTACTAGCAGTCGCCGCCCGCTTCGCGGGCGGTGTGTATATGCTTGGTTGGTGGGGAGTTGAAAGTGGCTGGACACAATTGACATGTTTTGGTTATTGTTTTATGTTTATTTTTGTGAGGTTATGAATTTTTATGAGACGATCAATCGACAATATTAAGAAATTCAAATTATTCAAATATAGAATGCAATTTATTGAAATATCTGGCTACACGATATTCTTCGTGTACACTCCGTCTTCCTCCTCGTCGTCAGGTCCCTCAATAAGCGCCTTGATGTTGGATCTTGCCGTGACTCGCGATAGTGCCACGTACAGTTGGCCGTGCGAGAAGCATGGCATTGGTAGATATAATCCCAGGTTGTGAACAGTTTGCCCTTGCGCCTTGTTGATGGTCATCGCGAAGGCTGGGACAATGGGGAACTGTTTGCGCCGAAGTCGAAATGGGAAGTCCTTCGTGTCCAATTCGCGGCGGATATGGTTGTTCTCAAGCAGCGAGTCCAAGACCAAGTGTGGGTACTTGGAAAGCTGCGGGAGGTCGTCAAAGTCCGACAGAGCCATCCCACCTGCCGTGAGGAACTCGTGGAGGCTGTGAAGGGTCTTGAACTTTACCATTTCTTTTATTTTCTTTGATGCTGCTAATCCTGCATAATGCACGGGTATAAGTAGTACTAATCACATACCGGCATTTCCCATATCCCCTCCCTTTGATGCTGCTAATCCTGCATAATGCACGGGCATAAGTAGTACTAATCACATACCTGCATTTCCCATATCCCCTCCCTTTGATGCTGCTAATCCTGCATAATGCACGGGCATAAATAGTACTAATCACATACCTGCATTTCCCATAAATATGCTAAATTCCTCTTGATATGCAAATTATTTTGTCAAGGCGCCCTTTCCCCCCCTTCCAACCCAGCTTATTTATATGCTCCAAGTATGTGTGCTGTTTCATTCAGACGCTGTCGCCTCGACAGACCTGGTTTTCACCTGAGGACGGCTGCTTGCGTTGTGGCCGAAACGTGAGAATTATTTTATTATGTTGAATTTTTTTTATTTTATTACTTTCCTTCAACGTGACTTAAGAAACCAAGAAGATTTACCATTTCTTCTTTGTTGGTCAGCTGGCGGTACTGGTACTCGTAATCGCGAGCCAATTCGTCGTAGAATTTATCCAAGAGAGCCTTCGTATCTGCTTGCATGGAATACAGCAGAATCGTAGCGAAGAGTTGACTAAGCTGGTACGGCATCTGAAAGAGCGAGGCTTCTTCCAGACACGCAACCCATTCGCTATCGCTCTCAAGGTAGCCTGCTCGCATGGCTGCTTCCAGCGGTTTGTTTTGTTGTATTTTATTCGTAACGCACCATCCATATGCGCTCCACCATCCACCATGCCCTTGCATCGGAAAGACACAGCTCCTGTGTGCGTCAGCGTGTGCGCCATCCACAGTGACATTGGTCAGCAATCGCACCGTTCCGATCGCACACAGGTTGGCCCCTGCATCCTCCGTCTGTATGTACACACACAGACAGATGCGCTATGGAGCCACCTATTTTTTTCTCATATTAAAATGTATTTTGTTGGTGTTTACGTTTACGTATTCCCATTGTGGGTGTTTTACGCATGCATCAGATTTTTGGGTTCCTCACATATGGTATCAGAGGTGTGGGTCACTCTCAATCGAACAATAACGGGGATCGTTTCAGTTATGACAGCTTGCAGATAGAAACATTGCATGATCGTATATTAATAATGACAGAATTAGTACCCCAGTGGAGGGCATCCCCCACCCGGCGCTTCTTACCGGTACTGTGAGACTTACAAATCCAGACCTCTCCTTCTCCTGAACCGTTCACAATACCCTGTGGTAGTACCATAATCATCTCAATAAAGCGATCACTCATTGTTTTAGCATGTCGCAAATTCCGATATGGCTTGTGCAACGGCCAGAGAGTGACAGCGGCGGGGGCCGGGCTGCAACCTTTTTAGACAGTTTATAACATTTCAAAGTGCATGGGATTGGCACTCCAAAACATGATAAATGTACAGTAACCCCAATTACACAACCGAAGTAGACAGCAAGCCGTCCATGGAGACGTGATCAACGTCAATAGATAATGATAATAAGCCGGATAAACTGAAAAGTACCCATTGTACCCATCAAACAGTCAGCTGGGTTGCCCCATGGGGGTATTGACCCATGGGCGAAACTGTAGGGGGCGCTACGCAACTGGCCGTGGTCCCGGCAGGTGAAGCTGCCAGCTCAGTCCGCTAAGACTTACTGTATAGCGACCCCTGCCTACTCGTAAGGTAAAGTTGTTTGTGGACTCCACTAATCGCAGCACGCAGCACCCATTTTTTACGTAAATATACGTAATATTAGCGTAACTACCATTCGCACACTTGCATACACACCACACTCACACAGCGCAGGGTCTGCGCCCACAGTGCACTGCAGCACTGCGGCGCAGACCTTGCCAAACCTATGCTATCGCTCTCTTCCGGGCGTGTTAATTATTATTTTTATCGAATCAAAGTGAGCTGTGGCTTTTGCCGGCTG
>NC_083850.1:4318064-4437254 GCF_015708825.2 Lethenteron reissneri | reverse complement strand
ATTATAACTCTTTGGTTCTTTCAGTAAAAGTCACATAGGCATAAAATAAATCACGACGTTTCAGGCGCAACACAAGCGTCCGTCAGGTGGGAAAGCATGGTCTGCTGCTGAGGCAGACTCTTTTAAAAGGTTTGAAATGGGTGTAGACCTCGGGTCATAAAGAAGTGGCCTGGGCTAGTGATGTTCACGTGAAAAATTAGCATGTAACTTTAGAAAAGGAAGAGAGCGGCCTTCTCGACGAGGGAGTGAAACCCAATAGGTAATATTCTTTTACAGCGTTACAATGGATAGGTTGTAGTTCATAGGTTATAATATTATGTTTCACTATGATAGAGCTTAACATGTGAGAGTATACAATATCAGAGTTGATCAAACGCAACGATCAAGGGCGTCAATCGGGTGAGTTTGATCAGAGGCTTTAATCAAAGGCGTCATCCCATCACGGAACACCACCTCCCTGAGTTTATTACAGTAACAGAAGCAACTACAGCAGCAACAACAGCAGCGACAACAACAGCAGCAACATCACATTTCGAGGGCGACGCAGCGACTTGCGATTATGCTGCCCAGCTGTTTGTAGTCGGGACCTGCTCTCGTAGGACCCCACACGTCTTTGGAAATGATTGCAATGATCATGTCTGAGCTGAGAATTAAGTCACTCAAGATTACTTTGTTTAACCATAACTTTAGGTAGGTTAGTGTCATCGGGGCTCTGTGAATATTACTCATGAATGAACTCGCACTGCTGTATGACCGACATTGTACTAATTTTGGTCGATCGAGTAGAACAAGGCACGTGCCATGTCCAGACGAATTCTTATCAACAACAGTGTCCTTAAATATGATGCTAAAATAAATGTTAACACTGGATTAAACGTGCACCTCTTAACCCCTCCCTCGTATTTACGACTAACGATTTGCATTTGCACGTAACATACATTAAAGCCCATTAAAATGCTAATACGACCATATTGTTATTCTAAAATTTGAATGCGATTCTTGCCCTGTACCCCCCCCACACAGTTCACATATCCGACCCCCGGTTCGATTGAACAGATAATTTACATACACATCTGTATGTCCCCCAAGCTGCTCCGCCCATGGCGGGGTCAGGTAGAGGTCATAGAGGTGGGTGATGTCATCGCCTCCGGGGGCGATGACTTCACGGAAAGTGACGTCATACTCGCTTGGGGGCAGGATGACGTCATGTCCCGGCGGGATACAGAAGGGAGAGCCCGTGTCGTCATCGGGGTCTGTGCTGAAGTCGCGGCTCGGAGTCAGGTGGAACGGGGAGCCAGGGGCAAGGGAGTCGGGATAGGAAAGAGCGCAGCGCCAGGGCTGGAGGTGGCTGCGCTCCTCGGCCGGCCGTGTTGGCTGAGCCCACGGCCGGCGCAGAGGAGGCAGCACGGGGCAGCCGACTGTGTCGGGGGCACCAGTGGGACCGAGCCCGGCAGCCCTCACCCCTGGGAAGTTGGTGCACCTGGTGTATGTCAATAACTTTAATAAACCCTCGGCGAACGAACTTAAACCTCACATTCGTCTCCGAGTGCGTCCTGGGAACTTCTCTACATTTGTATAATAGTGTACGGGCATGTGAACTTTGCCCGTATGTATGTAATGTGTATGCATGCCATTTGGACTTGCGAAGCGGGGGGGTCGGATATGCGAACTGGGGCGTGCAGGATTAGGAATCGGATGCAAATTATTAGAATAACACTATGGTAGTATTAGAATACTACGAGCTAGAGTGTATGTTACATGTAGATGCGCATTGGGAGTCGTAAATGCAAACTGGGAGGTTCTCGGCTTAGAATGTCATCAAAATGAGTATAGTAACAACGTGGTCCTATTTGAATCACGCTATCAACAGCTGCTGATGTTCGGGTGGCGGCCGTCGATTCGGGCTCTGCTCTTTCTTTCTTCCCCTGCATGGTGACGTGGGACGCAGCATCTCTGTAGGTGATGTTGCTGGTGCCGCAGTTGCTGCTGCTGCCGCTGTTGCTGCTGCCGCTGTTGCTGCTGCTGCCGCTGTTGCTGCTGCTGCAGTTGCTGCTGTTGTTGCTGGTACTGTTGTTGCTGGTACTGTTGCTGCTTAAGTTTCAGTGGTGTTCCGTGATAGGATAACAAACTTTGATCAAATACTCTTATCCAGGGGTCCTCAAACTACGGCCCGCGGGCCACATGCGGCCCGCCGAGGACATTTATCCGGCCCATGGTCACTAATTGGGCTGCGCTTGTGAGCACTAATTGGGCTGCGCTGGTGAGCACTAGTTGGGCTGCGCTGGTGAGCACTCATTGGGCTGCGGTGGTGGGCACTCATTGGGCTGCGCTGGTGAGCACTAGTTGGGCTGCGCTGGTGAGCACTCATTGGGCTGCGCTGGCGAGCACTCATTGGGCTGCGCTGGTGAGCACTCATTGGGCTGCGGTGGTGGGCACTGATTGAGCTGCGGCGGTGGGCACTCATTGGGCTGCGCTGGTGAATGGTTCAATGGGCCAATTGACTGGACTTGCCCCCCAGGCCTAAGGCTGCCAGCCCTCCCCTGGCTGTGCTTGACTGACTCTCCCTCCCTCAGCTCCCTCACTTGCCCCTCGGCTCCACTCCCAGTGATATTCCTGTGTGCTGGGGATCTACAGCACAGCTGAGTAAATGATAGAGGGGTAATAACAGAGTGATCTCTGATCTCTGGAGTGGCTACCTGCTGTTATCCCGTGCTGGTCAGTGACAGACAGCTGAGGAGTAGGAAACCCAATTTAAATGAAAGTAAGTGCATTTATATTCTGATTGCTATTCAGTTGTATGAGGTTATATGTTGTATGTTGTGTAAGTCCCGGTTCATACTGTTGCGATCTCTGAGCAGTGCGAGTTCAGCCATATGCTTGTATGGCTGAACTTGCATTAGATTCGGAAGAAAAAAGGCACATGTGCATTATTTTTTCCTGCAGTGGAATCGGATCGCATGGGTCTTCTCCCCCATGCGATCAGATTATTATGCGAGTTCGCAGATCGCACAGCGATCTGTGAACAAAACTGCAGGTGTAATTAACTTTTTAATGGCACCCGCACCAGTGTGAGCCTGGGGTAAAAGCGGAGTTCCCCCAATCAGACTGCATTAATGGGCAGTGCAGTCTGTATGTCTCTGTGTGGGCAAAGTTATTGCTGGTATATTGTTTTTGTAGCGCTGTATATATATATTGGTATTTTACTAATAGCAATTTTGACTCCCTAGGAAACAATGATGTCAAGAAAGAGAAAAATTGACTCGGAGTGTAGGGTATTCAAAGAACAGTGGACTTATGATTACTTTTTCATGCAGTACAAGGAAAGAGCTGTGTGTCTGATATGCCAGAATATAGTGTCTGTGTTCAAAGAATACAATTTACGTCGACACTATGAAACTCAACATAAAGATAAATATGATTATTTGGTCGGAGAAGTGAGAAAAGATAAAATATTAAAACTGAAAAATACATTAACAACTCAGCAAAATACTTTTGTTAAGCAGAAGGAGCTAAATATTTCATCACTGCGAGCAAGTTTTCAAGTTGCCAAGCTAATAGCGTGCACTGGCAGACCATTCGTGGAGGGAGAATTTGTTAAAGAATGCCTTCTTTCTGTTGCCAAAGAGATGTGTCCAGAGAAGGCCGATTTATTTAGTACAGTGAGTCTTTCAGGACCTACAATTACACGGAGGATTGAAGAAATGGGAGACAATTTGCATCAGCATTTGCAAAACTCCACAAATTTTTTTCCTATTTTTCCTTGGCACTCGACGAAAGCAATGATGTTCGTGATTCTGCACAACTTCTAATTTTTATTCGTGGGACGAATGACTATTTCGAAGTCACAGAAGAGCTTGCTGCACTGCAAAGCATCAAAGGAACAACTACAGTAGAGGATATTTATGAAAAGGTTTGCCAAACTGTGAATGGTTTGGAGCTGAACTGGGCTAAACTAGCCAGTGTGACAACTGATGGTGCTCCTAGCATGGTGGGGTCTAAGAAAGGAGTAATTGCTCGCATTAACCAAGACATGGACAAACATAACCATTTTCATCCAATAGCCATACACTGCCTCATCCACCAACAAACGCTGTGTAGTAAATCACTGAAGTGGGACTCTGTTATGAAAATTGTGGTATCTTGTGTTAACTTCATTAGAGCTCATGTGCTAAACCACAGACAATTTCAGGAATTTCTGTCTGAGCTAAATGTTGACTATGAAGATGTTCTGTACCACACAGACGTCCGTTGGCTGAGTCGAGGGAGAGTTTTGAAACGTTTCTATGACTTACTTCCACAGATTACAGCTTTTCTGCTTTCAAAAAAACAAAGAAGTACCAGAGCTAAATGATGCAGAATGGAAATGGCACCTTGCCTTTCTGACAGATGTAACAGAGCTACTCAACAGTTTCAATGTGCAACTTCAAGTAAAGGGGAAGCTCATCTGTGATATGCAATCACATGTCAAAGCATTTGAAGTAAAATTAGGCCTCCTCATCAAACAAGGGAAGGAGGAAAACTTCTGCCATCTCCCCACAACTCAAAATCTGTTAGCGGAAAAACCATTGGTTGCATTCCCAAACAAAACATGTGTGGATTCACTGGAAAATTGCAAAAGGAGTTCCAATTTAGATTTAAAGAGCTTCATCTCCATTAACAGGACATACAGCTTTTCCATAACCCATTTTCTATTGACATTGAAAATGTGGATACAATTTACCAAATAGAACTGGCTGAACTGCAGAATTGTGACTCTGAAAGACGCATTCAAGTCAAGCAGCCTTCATAATTTCTATGCATCTCTCCCCTCTGAGACATATCCTCATCTCAGGAACCATGCACTCAAAATGGCAACCATCTTTGGCAGCACTTATGTCTGTGAACAGACTTTTTCCAGAATGAAACATTTGAAATCTCCAACCAGATCTAGACTAACGGATGCACACTTGCATCACTTGTTACGACTAGCAGTGACAAATATGGAACCGGACATTGACCATCTCATTAGCCAAAAGCAGGCCCATAGTTCCCATTGAAATACTGGCAAGTTTGTTGATTTAACTTTACTTGTTCTTCATTTTAAATATTGTATTTGTTCCCGTTTTGTTTCTTCACTTCAAAATAAGATATATGCAGTGTGCATAGGAATTTGTTCATAGTTTTTTTTTAACTATAGTCCGGCCCTCCAACGGTCTGAGGGACAGTGAACTGGCCCCCTGTTTAAAAAGTTTGAGGACCCCTGCTCTTATCAAACGAGTCATTACAATTGTAACGAATCATAATTGCACGGGCTTATGTTGGGTTTGTAAGATAATTCTATATTTACATACTGAATATTGCTATTTGATGCCATTGAGACAGAACATTCACCCAGCAGTGGACAGCTTGATCCTAATACCACAAAAGTGTTATTCAAACAATTTTAATCCCATCCTGATCCTGCACCTTCCGTTTCACATATCCCACCCTTGGTTCGCACGTCCATATTACATACATACATGTTACATGCATGCATGTTACATGCATGCATGTAACATGTTACATACATACATGTTACATGCATACATGTTACATACAGACATATTACATTCATGCATATTACATACAGACATGTTACATACTCACGAGCATAGTGTGATTCTTAGAGGACCACGGTGTGAAACTAAGAATTCGAATATCACACTTCAATGTACGGTGTTCTAATCTGTAACACTAGTTTATTATGTTATTTTATAGCGTTATAATGTATCGCTCATAGCTTATATTGTGAGAGATCACAACATTATAGTTTACTATAACACTAGTTTGTAGTGTTATTTTAAAGCGTTACAATGTTTAGCTTATAGTTTAAAGGTTGAATTGTTAGAGTTTATAATGTTAGAGTATACAATGTGAGTTTAAAATCTGAGAGTTTGTGAACGTGCCCTGTTCTCGTGGGACCCGACACGGATGTGGAAATAATTGCTATGATCATGTCTGAGCTGAGATGAGCGACTAATGTTTACTTTGTTTAATCATAACTGTGTGTAGGTGAGTGCAATCGGGGCTTAGTGAATACTACTCATGAATGAACTCATACTTCTTTCGGATTTAAATTGAAATTCTGTTGGTAGAACAAGTCGCCTGCCTTTTCTAGACGAATTGTTATCTTCAAGTGCGTCCGTAAATAAACTGCTAAAATACACAGCATAGGGAATGCTGTTTTGTTGGGGAGATGTAGTTTGGGTAAGGCGCTGTGGCCGGGTGATGACACGGATTCTGAAACAATGGAGTTGAACACTCGCTGCTTGGCCCCGTCGACAGCAGCGAAGGCTGTCATATACCGCCCCATTTACGAGTTGGCTGTTTGGGGCTGTATGTGTATAGTTGAAGGTGCTAGGTGTTGTCTTCTTCTAACAGCTACTAACGTGCGTGTGTTGTCTGTTTTTAGGATTTGTCTATTGATGTTGTTCTTTTCATTGCGGCGTTTTTTTGTTGAGTTCTGTCACTTGAGTGTTGCAGTTTGTTTAAGAATTCGTCACGTGAGCGTGGTGTTTTGCTTGTGGGAATTTCGCTTTGTCACAATTTGTGATTGTTATAAAATTGTAAAGATTCATAATCTCATGAGTTAAGAATGGGTTTGTGCGTGATTCTTATACGATCACACTGTGATTCTAATGCTTCTAATGATATTATAATACCTTACCTCCGTTTATATGTTTATAAATTAAAACACTAGTTAATAATCGTTTAATGTCTAGTGTTATAGTTTATAGTATTACAGTTTACATGGTATAAAGTAGAGTTTATCCCCGGTACGTTGATGAAAGATTAACTACGGGGAACTTTCTCCTCAAGGAACACGTGTTAATCGGTAGACAGCCAAGATGCTGCCGGTTAAGGGCACACTTGTGTGACGGAGATCCTCCACCTGAAATTCTCTGAACATGTTTTTGCTAAAAACATTATAAAATAAAGAACTGAAAAACATTTGTTAAAAATACGTTTTTATTCATTTGCAATAATTTTACGTCAAAAGTCGAAGGCAATATTTATTACGTCCTATGTTCACACATTTCCAGTAGAATGCAAACCATTTCGTTCCAGGAATACCAAAGCGTAAAAGTTTCATTCCCCATGATTTCCTTATTAGTTCACCACATGTGTTCACTGTGGGTCTATGTTGAAGTCAAGGCCATATATCCAACGAACGCGTCATCAATGTACATCCTGAAAACCGGCTATCTAAAGTCGATTAATACCAATCAAAAAAAGCTATATACTTGAAAAAGAACCCGTTTAAAATGTTGAGTAAAGATGTACCATCATACGCATTCCAACTTTAGCTCAACAGGAACACTTAACGACTACAATTGAACCCTCTCACAACCAGTGCTCATCACACCACATCGGCAAGTAATCCGATAACATTACAAACTACCACTGTGCACGTCATTAAACTCTCACAAAAACTGTAAAACAAAAATGGTCAAAATTATACACAAAAGTACTCGATACGGATTAAAAGGTATAACCACATGACATAATATTTTGTCAGTCACCCCGAGCTCTCTGGTTGACTCTCGAGCCACTCCATTACATCCAGCCATCTCTCGGGATCCAACTGCATGGGATCGAAGGTGGAAACTTCTTCAGGACCAATTGCAGCACCTTGAATTTCAGCTTTTGATTTCAGTTTCCTATCATTGTGGACCTTCTGATGCCTGTTCCTGGTTGATGACCGTGCAAATGCCTTCCCACACACAGAGCACAAGAATGGCTTCTCGCCCGTGTGTGTTCTCTGATGACTCTGAAGTTGTGATGCCTGTGCAAATTTCTTCCCACACATTGGGCACAGGAATGGCTTCTCGCCCGTGTGCGTTTTCTTATGATCTTGAAGAGTTGACGAGTGTGCAAATGTCTTCCCACACACAGAGCACAAGAACGGCTTCTCGCCCGTGTGTGTTCTCTGATGACTCTGAAGATGTGATGAATGTGCAAATGCCTTCCCACACACAGGGCACAGGAATGGCTTCTCGCCCGTGTGTGTTCTCTGGTGACTCTGAAGATGTGATGAGTGTGCAAATGTCTTCCCGCACACAGAGCACAGGAACGGCTTCTCGCCCGTGTGTGTTCTCTGGTGACTCTGAAGATGTGATGAGTGTGCAAATGTCTTCCCGCACACAGAGCACAGGAACGGCTTCTCGCCCGTGTGTGTTCTCTGGTGTCTCTGAAGATGTGATGGCCGTGAAAAGGACTTGGATCCTAGGGGGGGAGTTATAAGGCGGCTCAGAAGCAGAGCTCAATGGCATTTCGAGAGGGAACTTGATGAGGTTGGACGCTCGACTCGTCGCTCTGCTGATCGCCCTTCAACCGCGAGACAACGCAGCCTGGCGAGCACAATTGCTGTCGACAGTTAGGCGACTTTGCGTCGGGAAAGTTCGTTGCGACATCTTCAGACGGGTTCTAGACATCGATATACCGTGAATCTCCAAGTAAGTGTCTATTTTCGCGAATAAACTCTTAAACGTGTTTGGGATTTGTTTGCGTCTCGGTTAGACACGAATGTCGTTCTTGTTTTAGCAGTTAGCAAATCCAAAACTCAACGCTAAACATCATTGAGGCCGATAGCGTACTTTTGACTCAATAACACCGCTGCCGTTACTACGCTCACATGGAGCAGAGACGTTCTCCACAGCCCCACGCACACGGAGACAAGAAGCCATTCAATTGCTCTGTGTGTGGTAAGTCCTTTTCACGGCCATCACATCTTCAGAGCCACCAGAGAACACACACGGGTGAGAAGCCGTTCCTGTGTTCTGTGTGTGGGATAGCATTTTCACTTTCAGAAAACTGCCAACGCCATCAGAAAACACACACGGGCGAGAAGCCATTCCTGTGCCCTGTGTGTGGGAAGGCATTTGCACATTCATCACATCTTCAAAGTCATCAGAGAACACACACGGGCGAGAAGCCATTCCTGTGCCCTGTGTGTGGGAAGGCATTTGCACACTCGTCAACTCTTCAAGATCATAAGAAAACGCACACGGGCGTGAAGCCATTCTTGTGCTCTGTGTGTGGGAAGGCATTTGCACGGTCATCAACCAGGAACAGGCATCAGAAGGTCCACAATGATAGGAAACTAAAATCAAAAGCTGAAATTCAAGGTGCTGAAATGAGTCCTGAAGAAGTTTCCACCTTCGACCCCATGCAGTTGGATCCCGAGAGATGGCTGGATGTAATGGAGTGGCTCGAGAGTCAACCAGAGAGCTCGGGGTGACTGAAAAAAATATTACGTCATGTGGCTATACCTTTTAATCCGTATCGAGTACTTTTGTGTGTAATTTTGACCATTTTAGTTTTACAGTTTTTGTGAGTTTAATGACGTGCCCAGTGGTGGTTTGTAATGTTATCGGATTACTTGCCGAAGTGGTGTGATGAGCACTGGTTGTGAGAGGGTTCAATTGTAGTCGTTAGGTGTTCCTGTTGAGCTAAAGTTGGAATGCGTCTGTAGGTACATCTTTACTCAACATTTTAAAGATTTTTTTGTCAAGTGTATAGCTTTTTTTTATTGGTATTAATCGATTTTAGATAGCCGATTTCAGGATGTACATTGATGACGCGTTCGTTGGATATATGGCCATGACTTCAACATAGACGCACAGTGAACAAATGTGGTGAACTAATAAGGAAATCATGGGAAATTATACTTTAACGCTTTGGTATTCCTGGAACGGAAATGGTTTGCATGGTACTGGAAATGTGTGAACATAGGACGTAATAAATATTCCCTTCGAGTTTTGACGTAAAAATGATTGCAGATGAATAAAAATGTATTTTTAACAAATGTTTGTACAGTCTTTATTTTATAATGTTCCTAGCAAAAACATGTTCAGATAATTTCAGATGGAGGATCTCCGTCACTCAAGTGTGCCCTTAACCGGCAGCATCTTGGCTGTCTACCCGATTAACACGCGTTCCTTGAGGGGAAAGGTCCCCGTAGTTAATCGTTCATCAACGTACCAGTCCCTAATCCCGAAGTATGTCGGGGATAAACTGTACTCTATAACATGTAAACTGTAATACTATAAATGATAACACTAAACATTAAACGATTATAAACTAGTGTTTTAATTTAAAACCATATAAACGGAGGTAAGGTATTATAATATCATTAGAAGCATTAGAATCACAGTGTGGTCGTATAAGAATCGCACTCTGCTCATATGTTTGTATAGTGTACGTGCAAGGATCGGATAAAAATTATTACAATTACAACATGGTCATATGCAATCACGATGTTGCTGCAACAGCAGCAGCAACTGCAGCAGCAACTGCAGCAGCAACTGCAGCATCAACTGCAGCAGCAACTGCAGCAGCAACTGCAGCAGCATCACCTTCAGAGATGCTGCATCCCGCGGCACCATCCAGGCGAAGAAAGGAAGAGCAGAACCCGAATCGATTATACTCATTTTGATATTCTAAACAACCGAGCACCTCCCAGTTTGCATTTACGACTCCCAATGCGCATCTACATATAGCTTACACTCTAGCTCAGTGTAATTTTAATACCACCATAGTGTTATTCTAATAATTTTCATTGATTCCTAATCCTGCTCGCCCCAGTTAGCATACATATTACAGTTCACATGCCCGTACACTATTATACATATGTAGAGAAGTTCCCAGGACGCACTCGGAGACGAATGTGAGGTTTAAGATCTTTCGCCGAGGGTTTATTAAAGTTATTGACATACACCAGGTGTACCAACTTCCCAGGGGTGAGGGGTCCCGGGCTCAGTCCCACTGGTCCCTCCGACACAGTCGGCTGCCCCGTGCTGCCTCCTCTGCGCCGGCCGTGGGCTCAGCCAACACGGCCGGCCGAGGAGCGCAGCCACCTCCAGCCCTGGCGCTGCGCTCTTTCCTATCCCGACTCCCTTGCCCCTGGCTCCCCGTTCCACCTGACTCCGAGCCCCGACTTCAGCACAGACCCCGATGACGACACGGGCTCTCCCTTCTGTATCCCGCCGCGACATGACGTCATCCTGTCCCCAGGCGAGTATGACGTCACTTTCCGTGAAGTCATCGCCCCTGGAGGCGAGCGTGACGTCATGTCCGCGATTACTCCTCTACAGATATATGAACAGAGTGCGATTATAATATGACCACGGTGTAATTCTAATACTTTTAATTATATTCTAATACCGTACAACTTTTTGTGGTGTTATAAATTACTAAACTAGTTTATAGATGATCGTCATTTGATGTTTCATTGTTATTGTTTCTAAATTACAGTTTACATGTCATAGAGTGCAGGTGATCCCCTGTATAGTTCGGGATTAGGGCGCGTAACGTTGCAAATCGATTTACAATGGGAACCTTTCCCCTCCAGGAACACATGAAAATAGGGAGACAGCCAAGATGATGCCGGTTAAGGTCAGACTTGTGTGACGGAGATGCTGCACCTGAAACTCGGATCCACACGTTTTTGATATAAACATTGTTAAATAATTAACGGACAGACAGTTGTTAAAATACATTTTTATTCATATAAAAGTATATTTAATTAAAAACTCGTGCCGAATTTTTTATACTTCCCTTGTTCAAACACTGACAGTACAATGCAAACATTTCCCATTGATTTCATTTTTAGTTCACCACATTTGTTCACTGTGCGTCTGTGTTGAAGTCCAAGCCATACATAAGACAAATGCTTCATCAAGGTACATACTGAAATCGGTTATCTAAAGTCGCTTATTATCACCCAACAAAGCATTAAAAAAACACATGTAACTTTAGCTCAACAGGAACACTTAACTACCACAATATTCAGGAATCTTGATTTCAAGCATTCGTGACTGCAATGATCCATTCTCTTTGTTTCTTTCGTTAAAGTCCCGTCGGTAGAAAAAATGAATAATTTTTTTTAAATCACGACGTTTCGAATGCAACACAAGAAGGAAAAAAAATCATCCAGCAGTGGGCGAGAATAAGGAGAGAGATTAGCAAGAAATGATCTTCCGTCGCCGCATAAGCGTATCATCTCAGCATATGCGCACAACAGCAGTGTTAATGGGAGATTAGCACTATGTTGATGGGAGAGGTTAGGCAGGGAGATTAGGGTGATTAGCAACTCCCTCGTCGAGGAGGCCACTCTCCTCCATTTCTACAGTTACATGCTTATTTCTTACATTAACATCATGCTAATCTCTCACACTGTGGTCGTACGTATGGTAAGTGAAAGGCGAACCAGGGGTACGAAATGCAGGATAAGAATCGAATTACAATCATATATATTGCTATTTGATACCATTGAGATGGAACATTTATCCAGCAGTGGACAGCTTGATCCTAATACCACCAAAGTGTTATTTAAATAATTTTAATCCCATCCGGATCCTGCACGTTCCGTTTCACATATGTATGCATGTAACATGTATGTATTACATACTTACATACATACATGTATGTATTACATACATACATGTTACATGCATACACACTACATACAGACATGTTATATACAAACATGTTACATGCATATATACTTACTACATACAGACATGTTACATACAGACATTTTACATGCACATATACTTACTACAAACAGACATGTTACATGCACATATACTTACTACATACAGAGATGTTACATGTGTAATAAAAGACTCGGACGCTTCTCTCTGTCTCCGTGTCCTTTATTTGGGTTCGCGTTCTCCTTCCCTCACGGCACTCCTCTTGAGACTCTCTGCCTGGCAGCTCCACAGCTGCCTTCGCCCCCGTAGCCTTCCGCGCTTCTGCAGCTCCGCTGCAGGCTCTTGGTGCAGCCCTCCGGCTGCTCTCACAGCAGCTCCACCGCTGCTCCCTGTTCCTCCGTGCTCGGTCACCGCTGGCCGGCGGTGCCGCATTACACCACCCTCCCCCGTAGAGAAAATTCCAGCCGTCCTCAGCTGAAACAGAACAAAATAATGCGGGCGAAGGCATCACAACCAGGAGTCCCCCAGACACAATAGACCTTATAACAACAACAAGTAACAAAAGGGGAAGGATCAGGAACCGGAACAGAACAACAAGAATAATAATAGCACAAAGCACAACAACGGCCACCAACACGCAAAAATGGCACACGCGCACAACCCAGAAATGTGGTGTCTCAAAGCGTGTCCATGTTGTTGTTCCATCCGCTCGGCTCAAGTCCAACATCAAAGAGCAAGTGGTAGAGCAGAATGACGAACGGCGCTCAATTGCTCCTTCAAGTCCTCATCCAGCTAGCACACCAGGTAACACTCAGTGCGACGGGAGCTGAAGAATCTGTGACGAGAAGGAGAATCCAATCCCCTGAGGCACAACACAACAACGCACATCCGCATGTCGTACACGACAGCCACCCGGCCTCAGGGTAGTGGAGATGATGTAAATCCGGCCCGCTTAAAACAAAAAAAAAACCCAATAATTACCCAAATTAACCGCGATCGATGCCCCAGTATTTACATTTTAACAACAATATTATTTACACGTGACAACAACAACAAAAAATTCTGCTCTTACCCACCAGCAGTCCTCCCTTGAGGACCAGCACAGACCTCAGACGTACACAGCATGTACCCACAGTCACTCTCAACAAACCAACAAACGCCTAATCGCACACCCTCGCGTGGAGAGAGCCACGCTCCCCAGCGGTAACGTTTAACTCGCCGTAACCCCCACCGTGGTCGTCAACCCACAGCAACATCCATTTACCATACTCTCGGCTAGTGCCATTTCGGGGATGAGCAGCACTCGGCCATGCTCCACCCTTACTATCCCATCAGCGATGGACACACACCAGCCTCTTATAGTCTGACGCTTTATAGCCCAGGGAAGGTTCATCCCCCGGCAATGCCAGACCCCATGGACTCCCCCCACGGGGCAATGTTCTCTTATAGAGACAATAACACCCTAACCCAGATCCCGTGAGCCCCCGGCACACCAGGTTCAGTCTGCCACCGCACAACTGAACCATGACTCCCCGAGTCATATGAGCACATGGCCCATTAGTTTAAGACATACCACGGAGGTTTCGCCTCCGGGCTGTCAGGTCAGCCATCAGCCATAGGCCGATGTGACCACAACTCGTGCATCACCCAATCAACAATGGCGGCATAACAGATGGAATATTTGCCCCACCGAGGTTTTTCCCGCGCGTTCAAAATGGCGGCCCCCTTCGCCAAGCGCGTTCTCGCAATATCTCGCGCGCACTCAAAATGGCGGCCCTTTCCGCAAAGCGCATCGTCGCCATACCCCGCGTGCGCGCAAAATGGCGGCCCAACGTGCGAACACGTGGCCAGTTTTCTCCGTGCGTGCACCCCAGCTTCCCTTTGCTGGGGGTCACAAAATGCATCCCCCGTCTTATTGTAACAACCCCAACAACGATAGACGCACAGCCCCAGCTTGCTGCGCGCAGCAGTCATATCGGGGAATTTTTAACCAATATTTTACCAACCACATTGGTTACACAACCCAACTCGCAAAGCAACTCGTGGCTGCATGCGATCAACCGAATACGCGACGCCACTTGGCGCCCATTTACGATCCCATTAGCATTAACATCTGAGCCACCCACAACGGCGTCATCGCGCACCCTCATTTTCAAAAAGCTCAATTACCCCTATAATATACACGCAATCTCGTGTGCACAACAACCATACAACCAAATTTTTGGGTTCCCCTCGAATTTGTTACCAATTTCCAAACAGGTACGCACAAATAATAACAATCCCAAACCCCAATAGTCAACCAATGCATTGCACCCCATAACCGTACAGAACGGTGTAACAGCACATACAGTCAGCATATCGCGATCACACGCGTACATTTAAGCACAATAGCAAGCAGATCTGCAGGCAACCAACACACCAGTAATCCTGTCGTAACTTTGCAGCAACAACACAAACATTCTCTCTCTTGCAACAACCACATCGCACATAGCACCTCGCAGCACAATACACCAAAAAAACATATATATATTTTTTTTCAATTAAGCCCATCGCACAAGGTAACCCACGAGATAATACAGCGCAAGATACCCGACGCTCCCGAGTTAATAATTAACTTCGCCATCAAGATAACAACTCCACGCAGCAGCGCACACACACTATTTGACACTCAGCAATAAGCAAATAACGCGTTCATCGTTATTACACACACATACACACAGTCCGAACCGCGCTCCGCACAATCGAGTCATGAGAGAAAAAAACACAATCGCCCCCCGGCCCTCGAAAGATGGGTGAGGTGTGTGTTAAGGCCAGGTGCGTATCGTTACGACTCGCCCGGGGCTGCAGCAAGAAGAGGACGGCAGGGTGGCAACTTGAGACGCCTCGCAGAACTCGTTCGGCGACTTGACTGCTCCGTTGTCACGCACCCGAGCCAGGACGGGAAGCTCCCGCCCCAGCAGCCGCAGCATCGTCGTCCTCTCCTCGCAGCTCGTCCTCGCGCAGCAGCTCACTGCAGGCTGCTCTCCCCGAGGCACCTCCAGATGGCAGCGCAAAGCTGCTTCTCCGCCGCGATGTTGAAGATGGCGGCGTCTTCCCGCCGCGGTGAAGACAAGATGGCGGCTTCCCGCCGTTTCTCCCCTGCCACGCCCAAGATGGCATCTTCGTGCCACGTGGCAGATGGCGCTGGCAGCGCAGGAAAGGCGGAGGCCTGCGGATCACCACCGGGCCTCCCCGACGCCGTCCTCGGCGTGGTGAACTCACACAGTTGCGCCAGCACGATTTTCAAGGTCTCCATCTGCGCCGCCATCTGTCTCCATCGTAAGTTGGCGTCCTCCGGCACAGACAGGTCCACCAACGCGGCGACACATTGCTCACCCGGACCCGTACTCGTTCCAGCACGGATCTCCTCTTCCATCGCAGGCAGGTCCACCGTCTGAGGAAGGTCGTCGTCGTCGGATGATGTAGCAGATGATGGCGCAGGAATATTCTTTTCTTTTCTTTCTCTCAGTTGTTTTGAGATGCCGTTTCACTTCTGACAACAGTGTAATAAAAGACTCGGACGCTTCTCTCTGACTCCGTGTGCACTCCTCCTGAGACTCTCTGCCTGGCAGCTCCACAGCTGCCTTCGCTCCCGTAGCCTTCCGCGCTTCTGCAGCTCCGCTGCAGGCTCTTGGTGCAGCCCTCCGGCTGCTCTCACAGCAGCTCCACCGCTGCTCCCTGTTCCTCCGTGCTCGGTCACCGCTGGCCGGCGGTGCCGAGTCTTACCGTGTGTGGCGATCTCGCCACTCCCCAATCTCAGCCCTGCGTGGCCTCTGTGGCTATCTCGCCATCTCCAACCTCAGCTCTATCCCCAACTCTCTTCCACCCCGCTGGCTGGCGCCGTCATGAGCCCCTCAGCCACCAGGCTGAGGCACGGCGACCACCCAACGTGTTCATCACCCTTCACTCCCCCGACTGCCCTCGATCTCTTCCTGTCTCACCGCTATACCATCTCCCTCTCACGTGACCCTGACTCCTCCCCACATGACGTCACATCCGCCAAGCCGTTTACGCCCGCATTACACATGCATGCATGTTACATACTTACGACCGTAGTCTGATTCGAAGAGGACCACGGAGTGATTCGAATAATTTGAATGCGATTCGAATATCACACTTCAATGTAGGTTTTTCTAATCTATAACACTAGTTAATAATGTTATTGTATAGCGTTATGATGTATAGCTCATAGGTTATATTGTTAGAGTTTACTATAACAATAGTTTACAGTATTTTGTATATTCTTCAAATGTATATGGTAATGTTTAATTTATATTGTTGGAATTCATAATGTTAAAGTTCACAGTGTGAGAGTTAACAATGTAAGCAGTGGCGGCTCCTGCAAAATCTCTCAGGGGGGCAAATGTTTGGATGATTGATAAGGATAAGGTCCACCCATGCAATGAATAAATTAACAGCTTAAGCATGTAAAGGCAACTTCACTTCTTTAATATTAATGAAAAATAAAGTGACTCTTACAATACATCTTGTTTGTTTATATACTCACTATTAAAACAAACCACTCAAGTTTATTTTATTAAAGATTCCACTAGGTGGCGATAAATTATATTGTTGGATGAAACGTGCTTACGTATGATGACGTTAGCACGTATGATGACGTAAGCACGTTAGTGCATGCCCTCCCGGAAGCCATAGAGAATGCATTGCAGCGCCCCCGTTCGAAAAAAAAACATCTTTGAATGTAAGTCTATGGGGCCACTCGGGGCGATTCTCAGCCGCAGTGAAATCGCCCAAAAAGAGGCGGTACTCCACAGAACATGACATGACGCTGATTGAACTATATCCAGAGGCTGACAGTGACGGCTAGAGTGACTCTGTGGTTGAATGACATTGGTGGTGCGTCGCCCAATCGCCCTAATGAAGAAACCGCCCCTGAATGTAAGAGAATACCAAAGGCGTCGATCGAGAGCGTTGATCTGGTAGGTTTGATCAGCGTTATTTTTTTTATATATAAGCCGTTATCCTCTTACGGGACACCAACATGCTGCGTATATAACAGTAACAGAAGCAACTACGGCAGCTACGAAACCGTTCGATGGCAAAGCAGCGACTTCTGCTTCTGCTCCAACTGCTGCCCGGCTGTTTGCACGCCGACTCTGCTCTCGTGGGACCCCACACGTCTATGGAAACAATTGCGATTATCCTAATTAAGCTGACATTTGAGCGACTAAAGTTTACTTTGTTTAAACATAACTTAGTGTAGGTTAGTGCAATCGGTGTGTAGCGAATACTACCGAAGAATTAGCTCACTCATTTATGACGTATATATAAATATTCCGTCTATTGCTATTCGATGACATAGAGATGAGACCTTCATCTAGCAGTGAAAATCGTGATTGTAATACGACCGTGTTGTAATTTTAATAATTGTATCCGATCCTTGCACGTAGACCATAGATACATATGAGCAGAGTGTGATTCTAATACGACCACACCGATTCTAATGCTTCTAATGACATAATAATACCTTACCTCCGTTTATATGGTTCTAAATTTAAACACTAGTTTATAATCGTTTAATGTTTAGTGTTTTCGTTTATAGTGTTACAGTTTACATGTTATAGAGTACAGTGTATCCCCGGCATACTTCGGGATTAGGGAATGGTAGGTTGAGAAACGATTAACAACGGGGACCTTTCCCCTCAAGGAACACGTGTTTAATCGGGTAGACAGCACACTTGTGTGACGGAGATCCTCCACCTGAAACTCGCTTAACACGTTTTTACTATTAACATTTTAAAATAAAGAACGGACAAACATTTGTTCAAAATACGTTTTTATTCATCTGCAATAATGTTGACGTTAAAATTGTAACCGAATATTTATTATGTCCTATGTTCAAACAGTTACAGTACAATGCAAATCATTTCCGTTCCAGGAATACAAAAGCGTTAAAGGATCATTCCCCATGATTTCCTTATTAGTTCACCACATTTGTTCACTGTGCGTCTTTGTTGAAGTCAAGGCCATATATCCAACGAACGGGTCGTCAATGCACATCCTGAAATCGGCTATCTAAAGTTGATTAATACCAATCAAAAAAAGCCATATACTTGAAAACTAAAACGTTTAAAATGTTGAGTAAAGATGTACCTACAGACGCATTCCAACTTTAGCTCAACAGGAACACTTAGCGACTACAATAGAACCCTCTCACAACGAGTGCTCATCACACCACTTCGGCAAGTAATCCCATAACATTACAAACCACCACTGGGCACGTCATTAAACTCACAAAAACTGTAAAACTAAAATGGTCAAAATAACACACAAAAGTACTCGATACGGATTAAAAAGGTATAGCCACATGACGTAATATTTTTTCAGTCACCCCGAGCTCTCTGGTTGACTCTCGAGCCACTCCATTACATCCAGCCATCTCTCGGGATCCAACTGCATGGGATCGAAGGTGGAATTATCTTCAGGACTCATTGCAGCACCTTGAATTTCAGCTTTTGATTTCAGTTTCCTATCATTGTGGACCTTCTGGTGCCTGTTCATGGTTGATGACCGTGCAAATGCCTTCCCACACACAGGGCACAAGAATGGCTTCTCGCCCGTGTGTGTTCTCTGGTGACGCTGAAGATGTGACGAGTGTGCAAACGTCTTCCCACACACAGGGCACAGGAATGGCTTCTCGCCCGTGTGTGTTCTCCGATGACTCTGAAGATGTGACGAGTGTGCAAACGTCTTCCCACACACAGGGCACAGGAATGGCTTCTCGCCCGTATGTGTTCTCTGATGACTCTGAAGAGTTGATGACTGTGCAAATTTCTTCCCACACACAGGGCACAGGAATGGCTTCTCGCCCGTGTGTGTTCTCTGGTGACTCTGAAGATGTGATGACTGTGCAAATTTCTTCCCACACACAGGGCACAGGAATGGCTTCTCGCCCGTGTGTGTTCTCTGGTGACTCTGAAGATGTGATGACCGTGCAAATGCCTTCCCACACACAGAACACAGGAACGGCCTCTCGCCCGTGTGTGTTCTCTGGTGACTTTGAAGAGTTGATGGCCTTGAAAATGCCTTCCCACACACAGAGCAATTGAATTGCTTCTTGCCTCCGTGTGCGTGGGGCTGTGGAGAGCGTCTCTGCTCCATGTGAGCGTAGTAACAGCAGCGGTGTTATCGAGTCAAAAGTACGCTATCGGCCGCAAGGATGTTTAGCGTTGAGTTTTGGATTTTGCTAACTGCTAAAACAAGAACGACACTCGCGTCTAACCGAGGCACAAAAAAATCCCACTAATTTGACGACGAACACGTTTAAGAGTTTATCCGCGAAAATAGACACTTACTTGGAGATTCACGGTATTTCGATGTCTGGAACCCGTCTGAAGATGTCGCCACGAACTCTCCCGACGCAAAGTCGCCTAAGTGTCGACACAGCAATTGTGCTCGCCAGGCTGCGTTGTCTCGCGGTTGAAGGGCGATCAGCAGAGTGACGAGTCGAGCGTCCAACCTCATCAAGTTCCCTCTCGAAATGGCATTGAGCTCTGCTTCTGAGCCGCCTTATAACTCCCCCCCCTAGGATCCAATCCTTTGTCTTTCAGGATATTTGCATTCGATTGTTAATTTTGGAAGGTACAATCCGCATGTCTATTAACATACCGAAGAGTAATGTGTCCATTGTGCTTCATGCATGAATATGTACGTGCATCTCAGTGTGTAATTGTGCGCTTATTTTGAATAAATGGGATTAGCGCTGAAAAAACACGTTCCCCATGCCCTCCATTGTCCTCGATTTAAAGTGAATGCAGCCCCGTGGCGTTGCCAAAAATCGCCGAGCTTCGGGAGTGAGCACGTACAGAAGCGTAGTGACCACACTTGCAATACAATCACTCTAACATCAGTAACCAAAATCCGATCTGGTACATGGTCTCCGCTTGGTCTGGTTTGTATCCGTCATAACTCCGGAGACAAACACGAGGCATGGTTTGGCCAGCCACCACCTCGTTTGCTGCAGCGACTTTAATAGCTGCTCTCAAACAACACTGTCACCAATGGTGGTTTATGGGCTAGGCTGTTAAGCGGACAATCAGTCTTTTTGGGCAAGGCGTATGGGAAAATACACACCTCTGTTATCCCATGAACATAATACACAGCAGCGGGAAGGCTGCCTTGTTGGGGAGATGTAGCTTGGGTAAGGCGCTGCAACTGGAGTTAGGCGATGTGACTGGGTTATCACACGGATTCCTAAAAGCAGCTTAGACGATACGATCCACTGCGCTCCATCTCCCCACATGAACGACGACATTCTGAGTTTAAAAAAAAGTGGAATATACATTTGTAAATACGTTTTTTAAATAATGTTTCTTGTATCTATGTTACAATGTGTGATTGTTATACTCTTTATTTGTGTATACTGTATATACTTATATGGCTATTCGATTCCATTGATACGACACATTCATCCAACAGTGGAAAGTGTGATTCTAATACGAGTGGGATTCGAATAATTGTAATTCGATTCTAATCCTGCATATCCTACCACCGGTTGTCATATTAACTTACCATACGTACAACCACAGTGTGATTCTAATTAGCTCAGTGCGATTCTAATGATTAGTATGCGATTATAATCACACCTCCAATTATGTGGTTCTGCACTATAACAGTTAATCGTATTTTAAAGCGTAACAATGGATAGGTTGTAGTTCATAGGTTATAATATTATATTTCACTATGTTAGAGTTTAACATGTGAGAGTCTACAATGTCAGAGTTGATCAAGAGCGTCAATCTTGATCGACGCAGAAACAAATACAGCAGCAGCAACATCACATTTCGAGGGCGACGCAGCTACTTCTGATTCTGCTGCTTCCGCTGCTCAGATATTTGTTGCCAGGCCCTGCTCTCGCGGGACCCCACACGTCTTTGTAAATGATTGAGATGATGATGTCTGAGCTGATAGTTAATTTAACAAAGAGTACTTTGTGTGTAGGTCTGTGTCATCGGGGATCAGCGAACACTGCTTATGAATGAACTCGCACACATTTATGACCGACATTGTACTAATTTTGGTTGATCGAGACGAACAAGGCACGTGCCATGTCCAGACGAATTGATATTAACAATATTGTCCTTAAAAATAATGCTAACACTGGATTAACGTTAACACTGGATTAAACATGCACATTTTAAACCCTGCCTAGCATTTATGACTAACGATTCGCATTTGCACATAACATATATTCAAGCACAGTAAAATGCGCATACGAATATATTGTTACTAGAATAATTTTAATTCGATTCTAACCCTGCAAACCCCCACAGTTCGCGTATCCGTCCCCCGATTCGATTGAACCTACACTTTACATACATATGAGCGATTAAAATGCTTCCAATGACATTCTCATACCGTAACTCCGTTTATGGTGGAATCTATTATAAAAAAAATAAAGTCGTTTAATGTTTAGTGTTATTGTTCATAGTGTTATCAGTTTACATGTTATAGAGTACAGGTGATCCCCCGTATACTTCGGGTTTCGGGACCAGAACGTTGTGAAACGATTAGCAAGCCGCTAATTAAAAGAACACGGGGCGGCGGGAACACGTGCTTCCATGGGCGGTCGTAGACAGGTTGTGTTGCCCAAAGGTGACACCGGGTACGTCCACCAAGTTGCTCCGCCCACGGCGGCGACAGGTAGAAGTCATAGAGGTGAAATGGCCGCAGTGTGTACGCATGTAGTTATGTCCGTCCACACCCAGACAGCTCATCCCCATGTCCTGTACAGCCCAAGTCTGGTGTGTCCAACGTGGTGGGGCTCTCGGCAAGGGAAACCGTACGCCAAAAGGAAATGTGTTGTGGCGCCCACAGTTTCCGAGCCCCAGAGGCCCGGTGTGCCTCAAGGATCCGCCACGTGCGAGGAACCGGTGCCTGGAGTCTGGTCATATTAAGCAGCAACAACATGGGGTCTGTGCAGAAGTCGGGGCTCGGAGTCAGGTGGAACGGGGAGCCAGGGGCAAGGGAGTCGGGATAGGAAAGAGCGCAGCGCCAGGGCTGGAGGTGGCTGCGCTCCTCGGCCGGCCGTGTTGGCCGAGCCCACGGCCGGCGCAGAGGAGGCAGCACGGGGCAGCCGACTGTGTCGGGGGGACCAGTGGAACCGAGCCCGGCACCCCTCACCCCTGGGAAGTTGGTACACCTGGTGTATGTCAATAACTTTAATAAACCCTCGGCGACAGCCCTTAAACCTCACATTCGTCTCCGAGTGCGTCCTGGGAACTTCTCTACATATGTGTAATAGTGTACGGGCATGTGAACTGTGCTCGTATGTATGTAATGTGATTCGGGCTCTGCTCTTCATTTCTTCGCCTGGATGGTGCCGCAGGACGCAGCATCTCTGAAGGTGTTGCAGTTGTTGCTGTTGCAGTTGTTGCTGCTGCAGTTGCTGCAGTTGTTGCTGTTGCGTTTTTGTTGCTGCTGTTGTTGCTGCTGCTGTTGCAGTTGTTGCTGCTGCTTCCCGCCGTTTCTCCCCTGCCACGCCCAAGATGGCATCTTCGTGCCACGTGGCAGATGGCGCTGGCAGCGCAGGAAAGGCGGAGGCCTGCGGATCACCACCGGGCCTCCCCGACGCCGTCCTCGGCGTGGTGAACTCACACAGTTGCGCCAGCACGATTTTCAAGGTCTCCATCTGCGCCGCCATCTGTCTCCATCGTAAGTTGGCGTCCTCCGGCACAGACAGGTCCACCAACGCGGCGACACCTTGCTCACCCGGACCCGTACTCGTTCCAGCACGGATCTCCTCTTCCATCGCAGGCAGGTCCACCGTCTGAGGAAGGTCGTCGTCGTCGGATGATGTAGCAGATGATGGCGCAGGAATATTCTTTTCTTTTCTTTCTCTCAGTTGTTTTGAGATGCCGTTTCACTTCTGACAACAGTGTAATAAAAGACTCGGACGCTTCTCTCTGACTCCGTGTGCACTCCTCCTGAGACTCTCTGCCTGGCAGCTCCACAGCTGCCTTCGCTCCCGTAGCCTTCCGCGCTTCTGCAGCTCCGCTGCAGGCTCTTGGTGCAGCCCTCCGGCTGCTCTCACAGCAGCTCCACCGCTGCTCCCTGTTCCTCCGTGCTCGGTCACCGCTGGCCGGCGGTGCCGAGTCTTACCGTGTGTGGCGATCTCGCCACTCCCCAATCTCAGCCCTGCGTGGCCTCTGTGGCTATCTCGCCATCTCCAACCTCAGCTCTATCCCCAACTCTCTTCCACCCCGCTGGCTGGCGCCGTCATGAGCCCCTCAGCCACCAGGCTGAGGCACGGCGACCACCCAACGTGTTCATCACCCTTCACTCCCCCGACTGCCCTCGATCTCTTCCTGTCTCACCGCTATACCATCTCCCTCTCACGTGACCCTGACTCCTCCCCACATGACGTCACATCCGCCAAGCCGTTTACGCCCGCATTACACATGCATGCATGTTACATACTTACGACCGTAGTCTGATTCGAAGAGGACCACGGAGTGATTCGAATAATTTGAATGCGATTCGAATATCACACTTCAATGTAGGTTTTTCTAATCTATAACACTAGTTAATAATGTTATTGTATAGCGTTATGATGTATAGCTCATAGGTTATATTGTTAGAGTTTACTATAACAATAGTTTACAGTATTTTGTATATTCTTCAAATGTATATGGTAATGTTTAATTTATATTGTTGGAATTCATAATGTTAAAGTTCACAGTGTGAGAGTTAACAATGTAAGCAGTGGCGGCTCCTGCAAAATCTCTCAGGGGGCAAATGTCTGGATTATTGATAAGGATAAGGTCCACCCATGCAATGAATAAATTAACAGCTTAAGCATGTAAAGGCAACTTCACTTCTTTAATATTAATGAAAAATAAAGTGACTCTTACAATACATCTTGTTTGTTTATATACTCACTATTAAAACAAACCACTCAAGTTTATTTTATTAAAGATTCCACTAGGTGGCGATAAATTATATTGTTGGATGAAACGTGCTTACGTATGATGACGTTAGCACGTATGATGACGTAAGCACGTTAGTGCATGCCCTCCCGGAAGCCATAGAGAATGCATTGCAGCGCCCCCGTTCGAAAAAAAAACATCTTTGAATGTAAGTCTATGGGGCCACTCGGGGCGATTCTCAGCCGCAGTGAAATCGCCCAAAAAGAGGCGGTACTCCACAGAACATGACATGACGCTGATTGAACTATATCCAGAGGCTGACAGTGACGGCTAGAGTGACTCTGTGGTTGAATGACATTGGTGGTGCGTCGCCCAATCGCCCTAATGAAGAAACCGCCCCTGAATGTAAGAGAATACCAAAGGCGTCGATCGAGAGCGTTGATCTGGTAGGTTTGATCAGCGTTATTTTTTTTATATATAAGCCGTTATCCTCTTACGGGACACCAATATGCTGCGTATATAACAGTAACAGAAGCAACTACGGCAGCTACGAAACCGTTCGATGGCAAAGCAGCGACTTCTGCTTCTGCTCCAACTGCTGCCCGGCTGTTTGCACGCCGACTCTGCTCTCGTGGGACCCCACACGTCTATGGAAACAATTGCGATTATCCTAATTAAGCTGACATTTGAGCGACTAAAGTTTACTTTGTTTAAACATAACTTAGTGTAGGTTAGTGCAATCGGTGTGTAGCGAATACTACCGAAGAATTAGCTCACTCATTTATGACGTATATATAAATATTCCGTCTATTGCTATTCGATGACATAGAGATGAGACCTTCATCTAGCAGTGAAAATCGTGATTGTAATACGACCGTGTTGTAATTTTAATAATTGTATCCGATCCTTGCACGTAGACCATAGATACATATGAGCAGAGTGTGATTCTAATACGACCACACCGATTCTAATGCTTCTAATGACATAATAATACCTTACCTCCGTTTATATGGTTCTAAATTTAAACACTAGTTTATAATCGTTTAATGTTTAGTGTTTTCGTTTATAGTGTTACAGTTTACATGTTATAGAGTACAGTGTATCCCCGGCATACTTCGGGATTAGGGAATGGTAGGTTGAGAAACGATTAACAACGGGGACCTTTCCCCTCAAGGAACACGTGTTTAATCGGGTAGACAGCACACTTGTGTGACGGAGATCCTCCACCTGAAACTCGCTTAACACGTTTTTACTATTAACATTTTAAAATAAAGAACGGACAAACATTTGTTCAAAATACGTTTTTATTCATCTGCAATAATGTTGACGTTAAAATTGTAACCGAATATTTATTATGTCCTATGTTCAAACAGTTACAGTACAATGCAAATCATTTCCGTTCCAGGAATACAAAAGCGTTAAAGGATCATTCCCCATGATTTCCTTATTAGTTCACCACATTTGTTCACTGTGCGTCTTTGTTGAAGTCAAGGCCATATATCCAACGAACGGGTCGTCAATGCACATCCTGAAATCGGCTATCTAAAGTTGATTAATACCAATCAAAAAAAGCCATATACTTGAAAACTAAAACGTTTAAAATGTTGAGTAAAGATGTACCTACAGACGCATTCCAACTTTAGCTCAACAGGAACACTTCGCGACTACAATAGAACCCTCTCACAACGAGTGCTCATCACACCACTTCGGCAAGTAATCCCATAACATTACAAACCACCACTGGGCACGTCATTAAACTCACAAAAACTGTAAAACTAAAATGGTCAAAATAACACACAAAAGTACTCGATACGGATTAAAAAGGTATAGCCACATGACGTAATATTTTTTCAGTCACCCCGAGCTCTCTGGTTGACTCTCGAGCCACTCCATTACATCCAGCCATCTCTCGGGATCCAACTGCATGGGATCGAAGGTGGAATTATCTTCAGGACTCATTGCAGCACCTTGAATTTCAGCTTTTGATTTCAGTTTCCTATCATTGTGGACCTTCTGGTGCCTGTTCATGGTTGATGACCGTGCAAATGCCTTCCCACACACAGGGCACAAGAATGGCTTCTCGCCCGTGTGTGTTCTCTGGTGACGCTGAAGATGTGACGAGTGTGCAAACGTCTTCCCACACACAGGGCACAGGAATGGCTTCTCGCCCGTGTGTGTTCTCCGATGACTCTGAAGATGTGACGAGTGTGCAAACGTCTTCCCACACACAGGGCACAGGAATGGCTTCTCGCCCGTATGTGTTCTCTGATGACTCTGAAGAGTTGATGACTGTGCAAATTTCTTCCCACACACAGGGCACAGGAATGGCTTCTCGCCCGTGTGTGTTCTCTGGTGACTCTGAAGATGTGATGACTGTGCAAATTTCTTCCCACACACAGGGCACAGGAATGGCTTCTCGCCCGTGTGTGTTCTCTGGTGACTCTGAAGATGTGATGACCGTGCAAATGCCTTCCCACACACAGAACACAGGAACGGCCTCTCGCCCGTGTGTGTTCTCTGGTGACTTTGAAGAGTTGATGGCCTTGAAAATGCCTTCCCACACACAGAGCAATTGAATTGCTTCTTGCCTCCGTGTGCGTGGGGCTGTGGAGAGCGTCTCTGCTCCATGTGAGCGTAGTAACAGCAGCGGTGTTATCGAGTCAAAAGTACGCTATCGGCCGCAAGGATGTTTAGCGTTGAGTTTTGGATTTTGCTAACTGCTAAAACAAGAACGACACTCGCGTCTAACCGAGGCACAAAAAAATCCCACTAATTTGACGACGAACACGTTTAAGAGTTTATCCGCGAAAATAGACACTTACTTGGAGATTCACGGTATTTCGATGTCTGGAACCCGTCTGAAGATGTCGCCACGAACTCTCCCGACGCAAAGTCGCCTAAGTGTCGACACAGCAATTGTGCTCGCCAGGCTGCGTTGTCTCGCGGTTGAAGGGCGATCAGCAGAGTGACGAGTCGAGCGTCCAACCTCATCAAGTTCCCTCTCGAAATGGCATTGAGCTCTGCTTCTGAGCCGCCTTATAACTCCCCCCCTAGGATCCAATCCTTTGTCTTTCAGGATATTTGCATTCGATTGTTAATTTTGGAAGGTACAATCCGCATGTCTATTAACATACCGAAGAGTAATGTGTCCATTGTGCTTCATGCATGAATATGTACGTGCATCTCAGTGTGTAATTGTGCGCTTATTTTGAATAAATGGGATTAGCGCTGAAAAAACACGTTCCCCATGCCCTCCATTGTCCTCGATTTAAAGTGAATGCAGCCCCGTGGCGTTGCCAAAAATCGCCGAGCTTCGGGAGTGAGCACGTACAGAAGCGTAGTGACCACACTTGCAATACAATCACTCTAACATCAGTAACCAAAATCCGATCTGGTACATGGTCTCCGCTTGGTCTGGTTTGTATCCGTCATAACTCCGGAGACAAACACGAGGCATGGTTTGGCCAGCCACCACCTCGTTTGCTGCAGCGACTTTAATAGCTGCTCTCAAACAACACTGTCACCAATGGTGGTTTATGGGCTAGGCTGTTAAGCGGACAATCAGTCTTTTTGGGCAAGGCGTATGGGAAAATACACACCTCTGTTATCCCATGAACATAATACACAGCAGCGGGAAGGCTGCCTTGTTGGGGAGATGTAGCTTGGGTAAGGCGCTGCAACTGGAGTTAGGCGATGTGACTGGGTTATCACACGGATTCCTAAAAGCAGCTTAGACGATACGATCCACTGCGCTCCATCTCCCCACATGAACGACGACATTCTGAGTTTAAAAAAAAGTGGAATATATATTTGTAAATACGTTTTTTAAATAATGTTTCTTGTATCTATGTTACAATGTGTGATTGTTATACTCTTTATTTGTGTATACTGTATATACTTATATGGCTATTCGATTCCATTGATACGACACATTCATCCAACAGTGGAAAGTGTGATTCTAATACGAGTGGGATTCGAATAATTGTAATTCGATTCTAATCCTGCATATCCTACCACCGGTTGTCATATTAACTTACCATACGTACAACCACAGTGTGATTCTAATTAGCTCAGTGCGATTCTAATGATTAGTATGCGATTATAATCACACACCTCCAATTATGTGGTTCTGCACTATAACAGTTAATCGTATTTTAAAGCGTAACAATGGATAGGTTGTAGTTCATAGGTTGTAATATTATATTTCACTATGTTAGAGTTTAACATGTGAGAGTCTACAATGTCAGAGTTGATCAAGAGCGTCAATCTTGATCGACGCAGAAACAAATACAGCAGCAGCAACATCACATTTCGAGGGCGACGCAGCTACTTCTGATTCTGCTGCTTCCGCTGCTCAGATATTTGTTGCCAGGCCCTGCTCTCGCGGGACCCCACACGTCTTTGTAAATGATTGAGATGATGATGTCTGAGCTGATAGTTAATTTAACAAAGAGTACTTTGTGTGTAGGTCTGTGTCATCGGGGATCAGCGAACACTGCTTATGAATGAACTCGCACACATTTATGACCGACATTGTACTAATTTTGGTTGATCGAGACGAACAAGGCACGTGCCATGTCCAGACGAATTGATATTAACAATATTGTCCTTAAAAATAATGCTAACACTGGATTAACGTTAACACTGGATTAAACATGCACATTTTAAACCCTGCCTAGCATTTATGACTAACGATTCGCATTTGCACATAACATATATTCAAGCACAGTA
Source organism: Lethenteron reissneri (assembly GCF_015708825.2). Lineage (NCBI taxonomy): Eukaryota > Metazoa > Chordata > Hyperoartia > Petromyzontiformes > Petromyzontidae > Lethenteron > Lethenteron reissneri. The sequence continues at coordinate 4,408,141 of NC_083850.1, read as the reverse complement.
AAATGCGCATACGAACATATTGTTACTAGAATAATTTTAATTCGATTCTAACCCTGCAAACCCCCACAGTTCGCGTATCCGTCCCCCGATTCGATTGAACCTACACTTTACATACATATGAGCGATTAAAATGCTTCCAATGACATTCTCATACCGTAACTCCGTTTATGGTGGAATCTATTATAAAAAAAATAAAGTCGTTTAATGTTTAGTGTTATTGTTCATAGTGTTATCAGTTTACATGTTATAGAGTACAGGTGATCCCCCGTATACTTCGGGTTTCGGGACCAGAACGTTGTGAAACGATTAGCAAGCCGCTAATTAAAAGAACACGGGGCGGCGGGAACACGTGCTTCCATGGGCGGTCGTAGACAGGTTGTGTTGCCCAAAGGTGACACCGGGTACGTACACCAAGTTGCTCCGCCCACGGCGGCGACAGGTAGAAGTCATAGAGGTGAAATGGCCGCAGTGTGTGCCCATGTAGTTATGTCCGTCCCCACCCAGACAGCTCATCCCCATGTCCTGTACAGCCCAAGTCTGGTGTGTCCAACGTGGTGGGGCGCTCGGCAACGGAAACCGTACTCCAAATGAAATGTGTTGTGGCGCCCACAGTTTCCGAGCCCCAGAGGCCCGGGGTGCCTCAAGGATCCGCCACGTGCGAGGAACCGGTGCCTGGAGCCTGGTCACATTCTTCAAAAGAAGCCAGGGACCTGCCTAATCCTTCAAGGCTGTGGTGCGAACCCTTGACGCCCCGACATGCACAAGATTCTACCATGGGCGCGGGACGGGCGTCGAGAACCAGGTCAAAATGCGCAAGGTTTTGTTTGAAGGCTCCATGCCCAATATCAATGCTGTATATTGCTATTCGGTGCCATTGCGATGGAACATTCTACCAGCAGTGGGCAGCTTGATTCTAATACGACCATGGTGCGATTTTAATAATTTTGATGCGATTCTAAATCTGGCACCACCCAGGCCGCATTAACGACTCCCGATGTGCATCTACATTTAACATACATTCTAGCTCAGTGTAATTCTAATACTACCAAAGTGATATTCTAATCATTTTAATCCGATCATAATCCTGCACCGACCACCGGTTCGCATGTCCAAAGGCCATAGATGCATATAACATACATACGAGCACAGTTTGCTTGCACGTCCACTATACATACATATGCGCAGAGTGTGATTTAAATACGATCGAAGGTGGAATCCTGAAATCAGTTATCTAAAGTCGCGTATTACCATCCAAAAAAGCGATATGAAGGAAAAAACAAGTAAAATATATCGAGTAAAGTTGTAACAACAGACTCATTCCAACAGGAACACTTGACCACGACAATATTGTCAGGAATTGCACGGTCTCACAAACACTGCTCCTCGCACCACTTCAGCAAGTAATTCGATATCACAAACCACCAACTGCACGTGACGAAATATTCTAACAAACTGCAAAACTCGAGTATCAAAATCACTGATACATCAATTGTAACGTATTGCTTGGTCTAAAACATACACAATTGCACACAATGTGGCTTAATAGGTCTCACCAAACTCAAAATAATTTCAGTTATCCGTTGCTTTAGATTTGACTTTCGAGCGACTCCATTACATCCAGCCATCTCTCGGGATCCAACTTCATGGGCTCGAAGGTGGAATCTTCTTCAGGACTCATTTCAGCGCCTATTTTGTAGCCGGGCCCTGCTCTCGCGGGACCCCACACGTCGTTGGAAATTATTGTAATGATCATGTTTGAGCTGAGAATTAAGTGGCTAAAGATGACTTTGTTTAACCATAACTGTGTGTGTAGGTTAGTGTTATCGGGGCTAAGTGGATACTACTCATGAATGAACTCGCTTCTGTTGCTGTTATATACGCAGGGAGGTGGTGTTCCTTGATGAGATGACGCCTTTGATCAAAGACTCTGATCAAACTTACCTTTGATCGTCGCATTTGATCAACTCTGATAGTTGTAAGCTCTCACATGTTAAGTTCTAACATAGTGAAACGCAATATTACAACCTATGAACGCTGTAACATACTATTAACTGTTATAGTGGGATTTTAATCGCATAAGAATAATTAGAATCGCACTGTGCTCAAATTACAATCATACTGTTGTCGTATGTATGGTAAGTGAATATGCGAACCGGGTATAGGATATGCAGGATTAGAATCGAATTACATTCTAGATTTGAAGCTTTCGTGACTGCAATGATTCATATTCTTAGGTTTTTTCGGTAAAGTCACGTAGGTAAAAACATTAAAAAATAAAATAAAAATCACGACGTTTCGGAGGCAACACAAGCTTCCGTCTTCAGGTGGTACCGTCACAGCCACGACAGCTGTATCAAGTAAATGAGAAATTGCAGGAGCTACCACTCCGTCTTCCCCACCACCTTCTCCAACCATTATATAAACGGAGTGGTAGCTCCTGCAATCTCTCATTTACTTGATACAGCTGTCGTGGCTGTGACGGTACCACCTGAAGACGGAAGCTTGTGTTGCCTCCGAAACGTCGTGATTTTTATTTTATTTTTTAATGTTTTTACCTACGTGACTTTACCGAAAAAACCTAAGAATATGAATCGAATTCCAATTATTCGAATCCCACTAGTCGTCACAATTTGTGATTGTTATAATAATTGTAACGATTCATAATCTCATAGGTTTATAATGGGTTTGTGCGTGATTCTTATACGACCACACTGTGATTCTAATGATATTATAATACCTTACCTCCGTGTATATGGTTATGAGTTTATAAACGTTAAATGTTTAGTGGTATCGTTTATAGTATTACAGTTTACATGTTATAGAGTACAGTTTATCCCCGACATACTTCGGGATTAGTGACGGGTACGTTGATGAACGATTAACTACGGGGACCTTTCCCCTCAAGGAACACGTGTTAATCGGGTAGACAGCCAAGATGCTGCCGGTTAAGGGCACACTTGTGTGACGGAGATCCTCCACCTGAAATTATATTAACATGTTTTTGCTAGGAACATTATAAAATAAAGACCAGACAAACATTTGTAAAAAATACGTTTTATTAATCTGCAATAATTTTTACGTCAAAACTCGAACCGAATATTTATTACATTTCCAGTGCAATGCAAACCATTTCCGTTCCAGGAATACCAAAGCGTTAAAGGATCATTCCCCATGATTTCCTTATTAGTTCACCACATTTGTTCACTGTGCGTCTATGTTGAAGTCAAGGCCATATATCCAACGAACGCGTCATCAATGTACATCCTGAAATCGGCTATCTAAAGTCGATTAATACCAATAAAAACAGCTTTATACTTGAAAAAAAACGTTTAAAATGTTGAGTAAAGATGTACCTACAGACGCATTCCAACTTTAGCTCAACAGGAACACTTAACGACTACAATTGAACCCTCTCACAACCAGTGCACTTCACACCACTTCGGCAAGTAATCCGATAACATTACAAACCACCACTGTGCACGTAATTAAACTCACAAAAACTGTAAAACTAAAATGGTAAAAATAACGCACAAAAGTACTCGATATGGCTTAATAGGTGTAACCACATGCAATATTATGTTTCAGTCACCCCGAGCTCTCGGTTTGATCCTCGAGCCACTCCATTACTTCCAGCCATCTCTCGGGATCCAACTGCATGGGATCGAGGGTGGAAACTTCTTCAGGACTCATTGCAGCACCTTGAATTTCAGCTTTTGATTTCAGTTTCCTATCATTGTGGACCTTCTGATGCCTGTTCATGGTTGATGACCGTACAAATGCCTTCCCACACACAGGGCACAGGAATGGCGTCTCGCCCGTGTGTGTTCTCTGATGGTTCTTAAGAGTTGACGACTGTGCAAATGTCTTACCACACACAGGGCACAGGAATGGCTTCTCGCCCGTATGTGTTTTCTGATGAGTTTGAAGAGTTGATGCCCGTGTAAAGGCCTCCCCACACACAGAGCACAGGAATGGCTTCTCGCCCGTGTGTGTTCTCTGATGACTCTGAAGATGTGATGACTGTGCAAATGTCTTCCCACACACAGAACACAGGAACGGCTTCTCGCCCGTGTGTGTTCTTTGGTGTCTCTTAAAATGTGATGGCCGTGAAAAGGACTTCTCACACACAGAGCAATTGAATGGCTTCTTGCCTCAGTGTGCGTGGGGCTGTGGAGAGCGTCTCTGCTCCATGTGAGCGTAGCAACAGCAGCGGTGTTATTGAGTCAAAAGTACGCTATCGGCCGAAAGGAGTTTTGGATTTTTTAAACTGCTAAAACAAGAACGACACTCGCGTCTAACCGAGACGCAAAAAAATACCGCTAATTTGACGACGAACACGTTTAAGAGTTTATCCGCGAAAATAGACACTTACTTGGAGATTCACGGTAGATCGATGTCTGGAACCCGTCTAAAGATGTCGCCACGAACTCTCCCGATGCAAAGTCGCCTAACTGTCGACACAGCAATTGTGCTCGCCAGGCTGCGTTGTCTCGCGGTTGAAGGGCGATCAGCAGAGCGACGAGTCGAGCGTCCAACCTCATCAAGTTCCCTCTCGAAATGGCATTGAGCTCTGCTTCTGAGCCGTCTTATAACTCCCCGCCTAGGATCAAATCCTTTGTCTTTCAGGATATTTGCATTCGATTGTTAATTTTGGAAGGCACAATCCGCATGTAGATTAACATACCGAAGGGTAATGTGCCCATTGTGCTTCATGCATGAATATGTAAGTGCATCTCAGTGTGTAATTGTGCGCTTATTTTGAATAAATGGAAAAACATTGTCCTCGATTTAAAGTGAATGCAGAGAAATTAGCATGTAACTTTAGAAAAGGAAGAGAGCGGCCTTCTCAACGAGGGAGTGAAACCCATCACATTTCGAGGGCGACGCAGCTACTTCCGATTCTGCTGCCCAGCTGTTTGTAGTCAGGACCTGCTCTCGCAGGACCCCACACGTCTTTGGAAATGATTGCGATGATCATGTCTGAGCTGAGAATTAAGTCACTCAAGATTACTTTGTTTAACCATAACTTTAGGTAGGTTAGTGTCATCGGGGTTGTGTGAATGCTACTCATGAATGAAATCACACTCCTGTATGACCGACATTGTACTAATTTTGGTTGATCGAGTAGAACAAGTCACATGCCATGTCCAGACGAATTCTTATCAACAACAGTGTCATTAAATATGATGCTAAAATAAATGTTAACACTGGATTAAACGTGCACCTCTTAACCCCTCCCTCGCATTTACGACTAACAATTTGCATTTGCACATAACATACATTCAAGTACAGTAATTTGCTAATACGACAAAATTGTCATTCTAAAATTTGAATGCGATTCTTACCCTCGACCCCCACAGTTCACATATCCGACCGTTGGTTCGATTGAACGAACAATTAACCATGTGTAGAGTTCCATTATAATACTTCTAATGAAATTAAAATACCGTACCTCCGTTTATGGTGGTATAAATTATAAAATCAGTTGGTAGGTTTTTTTGTCGTTTAATGTTTAGTGTTATTGTTTATAGTGTTATCAGTTTACATGTTTTTAAGTACAGGTGATTCCCGGTATACTTCGGTATTCTGGACCTGAACGTTGCGAAACGATTCATAACGAGGACCTTTCCCCACCAGAGCGCAATCCGCTAATGAAAAGAACTCGGGGCGGCGGGAACACGTGCTTCCATGGGCAGTGGGGGACAGGGCATGGTTGTATTGCCCACAGGTGCCACCGGGAAAATTCAAGTTGCTCCGCCCATGGCGGGGACAGGTAGAGGTCATAGAGGTGGGTGATGTAAAGACAATGCGTCAACTAAGGGACAAGTGGTGACAACAAGATAGAGAGAGTTCGAGAAGGGAAGGCGAGACCAAGTGTGGTCGGAGGTTCACGCCGAGAATGAGAGAGGGGGAGGAACGAGGTTTGGGGCTGTGTTGGCTGGTTGCTGTCTCGTCGTCGTCGTTGCGACATCGTGACGCCTGGGGTCTGAAACCGCGTTAAAGGCTAAATAAAAGAACCCTCTGCAGTCTGAGTCCGGAGTCATTACACTTGTAACGATTCATTATTTCACGGGCTAATATTGGGTTTGTGCGATTATTTTACATATTCATACTGAATATTGATATTTGATGCCATTGAGATGGAACATTCATCCAATAGTAGACAGCTTGATCCTAATACCTCCAAAGTGTTATTCAAATAATTTTAATCCCATCCTGATCCTGCACCTTCCGCTTCACATATCCCACCCTTGGTTCGCACGTCCATATTACATACATACATGTTACATGCATACATACTACATAGAGACATATCTCATGCATACATATTACATATAGACATGTTACATACATACATATTACATTCATGCATATTACATACAGACATGTTACATACTCACGAGCATAGTGTGATTCTTAGAGGACCACGGTGTGAAGCAAAGAATTCGAATGAGATTCGAATATCACACTTGTTTATGATGTTATTTTATAGCGTTATAATGTATCGCTGTTAGCTTATATTGTTAGAGTTCACAACATTATAGTTTACTATAACACTAGTTTGTAGTGTTATTTTAAAGCGTTACAATGTATAGCTCATAGTTTTAAAGGTTACATTGTTAGAGTTTATAATGTTAGAGTATGCAATGTGAGTTTACAATTTGAGAGTTTGTGAACGTGCCCTGTTCTCGTGGGACCCGACACGGATTTGGAAATAATTGCTATGATCATGTCTGAGCTGGGATGAGCGACTAATGTTTACTTTGTTTAATCATAACTGTGTGTAGGTGAGTGCTATTGGGGCTTAGTGAATACTGCTCATGAATGAACTTTCGGATGTAAATTGAAATCATGTTGGTAGAACAAGTCGCCTGCCTTTTCTAGACGAATTGTTATCTTCACGTGCGTCCGTAAATAAACTGCTAAAATACACAGCATAGGGAAGGCTGCCTTGTTGGGGAGATGTAGTTTGGCTAAGGCGCTGTGGCCGGGTGATGACACGGATTCTGAAACAATGGAGTTAAACACTCGCTGCTTGGCCCCGTCGACAGCAGCGAAGGCTGTCATATACCTTCCCATTTACGAGTTGGCTGTATGATGTGTATAGTTGAAGGTGCTAGGTGTTGTCTTCTTCTAACAGCTACTAACGTGCGTGTGTTGTCTGTTTTTAGGACTTGCCCATTGATGTTGTTTTTTTATTGCGGCGTTTTTTTTGTTTAGTTCTGTCACTTGAGTGTTGCAGTTTGTTTAAGAATTCGTCACGTGAGCGTGGTGTTTTGCTTGTGGGAATTTCGCTTTGTCACAATTTGTGATTGTTATATTACTTATAACGATTCATAATCTCATGAGTTTATGATGGGGTTGTGCGTGTATTTATATAAATATATTTCGTCTTTTGTTATTCGATGACATCTAGCAGTGAAAATCGTGATAGTAATATGACCATGTTGTAATTGTAATATTTTTTATCCGATCCTTGCACGTACACTATACAAACATATTAGCGATTCTTATACGACCACACTGTGATTCTAATTATTCTAATGATATATAATACCTTACCTCCGTGTATATGGTTATAAATTAAAACACTATCGTTTATAGTATTACAGTTTACATGTTATAGAGTACCGTTTATCCCCGACATACTTCGGGATTAGGGACTGGTACGTTGATGAACGATTAACTACGGGGACCTTTCCCCTCAAGGAACACGTGTTAATCGTGTAGACAGCCAAGATGCTGCCGGTTAAGGGCACACTTGTGTGACGGAGATCATCCACCTGAAATTCTCTGAACATGTTTTTGCTAGGAACATTATAAAATAAAGAACTGACAACATTTGTTAAAAATAAGTTTTTATTCACCTGCAATCATTTTTACATCAAAACTCGAAGGGAATATTTATTACGTCCTATGTTCACACATTTCCAGTACAATGCAAACCATTTCCGTTCCAAGAATACCAAAGCGTTAAAGTATCATTCCCCATGATTTCTTTATTAGTTCACCACATTTGTTCACTGTGCGTCTATATTCGTTTACAGCGTTACAATTGATAGGTTGTAGTTCATAGGTTATATTGTTAGAGTTCACAAATTTAGAGTTTACTAACAATACTAGTTTACAGTAATTTTTAGATTATTCAAATGTATATGTGAATGTTTTTAAGTTACGATTGTTGAAGTTCATAATGTTAAAGTTCACCGTGTGAGAATTTACAATGTGAGAGTATATCCAAGACGTCGATCGATGGCGTTGGTCTGGTAGGTTCGATCATAGTTTTTGATCAAAGGCGTTATCCCATCACGGGACACCATCAAGCTGCCGATATAACAGTAACAGAAGCAACTACAGCAGCTACGAAACCGTTCGATGGCAAAGCAGCGACTTCTGCTTCTGCTCCAACTGCTGCCCGAATGTTTGTGGCCGGCCCTGCTCTCGTGGGACCCCACACGTTCATGGAAATAATAGAGATGATCCTGAGCTGAGATTTAAGCGACTTAAGTTGACTTTGTTTAAACATAACTTAGTGTAGGTTAGTGCCAACAGTGTTTAGCGAATACTACCGAAGAATTAGCTCACACTCATTTATGACATAATTTGTCATAATTTTGGTTGATTAAGGAGAACAAGACACAGGCCATGTCGACGAATTCTTATCACGTACATGTACTTAACTATATAGCTAAAATAACGTCAACACTCGAATAAACTTGCAGGTCTTAGCCCACTCATATCGTTGCTTCGCAGATGCTCGAGATTGAGTGTCCTGCTGTGCTGTGGTCCGAATTGTTTACTGCGATAACATTTGAAACAAGATGCTGCCGGTTAAGGGCACACTTGTGCGACGGAGATCTTCCACCTGAAATTCTCTTAACATGTTTTTGCTATGAACATTGTAAAATAAATAAGGGACAAACATTTGTTAAAAATACGTTTTTATTCATCTTGCAATCATTTTTACGTTAAAACGCGAACCTAATGTTTAATATGTCCCACACCAACATGCTGCGTATATAACAGTGCTCTCGTGGGACCCCACACGTCTATGGAAATAATTGAGATGATCCTATCTGAGCTGAGATTTGAGCGTTATCGTTTATAGTATTACAGTTTACATGTTATAGAGTACAGTTTATCCCCGACATACTTCGGGATTAGGGACTGGTACGTTGATGAACGATTAACTACGGGGACCTTTCCCCTCAAGGAACACGTGTTTAATCGGGTAGACAGCCAAGATGCTGCCGGTTAAGGGCACACTTGTGTGACGGAGATCCTCCACCTGACATTATCTGAACATGTTTTTGCTAGGGACATTATAAAATAAAGACCGTACAAACATTTGTTCAAAATACATTTTTATTCATCTGCAATTATTCTTACGTCAAAACTCGAAGGGAATATGTATTATGTTCTATGTTCACACATTTCCAGTACAATGCAAACCATTTCCGTTCTAGGAATACCAAAGCGTTAAAATATAATTCCCCATGATTTCCTATTTAGTTCACCACATCAATGTACATCCTGAAATCGGCTATCTAAAGTCGATTAATACCAATAAAAAAGCTATGTACTTGAAAAAACCGTTTAAAATGTTGAGTAAAGATGTACCTACAGGCGCATTCCAACTTTAGCTCAACAGGAACACCTAACGACTACAATTAAACCCTCTCACATCCAGTGCTCTTCACACCACTTCGGCAAGTAATCTGATAACATTACAAACCACCACTGTGCACGTAATTAAACTCACAAAAACTGTTAAACTAAAATGGTAAAAAATTACGCACAAAAGTACTCGATATGGCGTAATAGGTGTAACCACATGCAATATTATGTTTCAGTCACCCCGAGCTCTCTGGTTGACTCTCGAGCCACTCCATTACATCCAGCCATCTCTCGGGATCCAACTGCATGGGATCGAAGTTGGAAACATCTTCAGGACTAATTGCAGCACCTTGAATTTCAGCTTTTGATTTCAGTGTCCTATCATTGTGGACCTTCTGATGCCTGTTCATGGTTGATGAGTGTGCAAATGCCTTCCCACACACAGAGCACAGGAATGGCTTCACCCCCGTGTGTGTTCTTTGATGAGTTTGAAGAGTTGATGACTGTGCAAATGCCTTCCCACACATTGGGCACAGGAATGGCTTCTCGCCCGTGTGCGTTTTCTTATGATCTTGAAGAGTTGACGAGTGTGCAAATGTCTTCCCACACACAGAGCACAAGAACGGCTTCTCGCCCGTGTGTGTTCTCTGATGACTCTGAAGATGTGGTGAATGTGCAAATGCCTTCCCACACATTGGGCACAGGAATGGCTTCTCGCCCGTGTGCGTTTTCTTATGATCTTGAAGAGTTGACGAGTGTGCAAATGCCTTCCCACACACAGAGCACAAGAATGGCTTCACGCCCGTGTGTGTTTTCTGATGATCTTGAAGAGTTGATGACCGTGCAAATGTCTTCCCACACACAGGGCACATGAATGGCTTCTCGCCCGTGTGTGTTCTCTGGTGTCTCTGAAGATCTGATGGCCATGAAAAGGACTTCCCACACACAGAGCAATTGAATGGCTTCTTGTCTCCGTGTGCGTGGGGCTGTGGAGAGCGTCTCTGCTCCATGTGAGCGGAGTAACAGCAGAGGTGTTATCGAGTCAAAAGTACACTATCGGCCGCAAGGATTTTTAGCGTTAAGTTTTGGATTTTGTTAACTGCTAAAACAAGAATGACACTCGCGTCTAACCGAGACGCAAAAAAATCCCGCTAATTTGACAACGAACACGTTTAAGAGTTTATCCGCGAAAATAGACACTTACTTGGATATTTACGGTATATCGGTGTCTGAAACCCGTCTGAAGATGTCGCCACGAACTCTCCCGACGCAAATTCGCCTAAATGTCGACACAGCAATTGTGCTCGCCAGGCTGCGCGGTTGAAGAGCGATCAGCAGAGCGATGAGTCGAGCGTCCAACCTCATCAAGTTCCCTCTCGAAATGGCATTGAGCTCTGCTTCTGAGCCGCCTTATAACTCCCCCCTCGAATCCAATCCTTTGTCTTTCAGGATATTTGCATTCGATTGTTAATTTTGGAAGGTACAATCCGCATGTATATTAACATACCGAGTAATGTGTCCATTGTGCTTCATGCATTAATATGTAAGTGCATCTGAGTGTGTAATTGTGCGCTTATTTTGAATAAATGGAAAAACTTTGTCCTCGATTTAAAGTGAATGCAGAGAAATTAGAATGTAACTTTAGAAAAGGAAGAGAGCGGCCTTCTCGACGAGGGAGTGAAACCCAATAGGTAATATTATTTTACAGCGTTACAATGGATAGGTTGTAGTTCATAGGTTATAATATTATGTTTCACTATGATAGAGCTTAACATGTGAGAGTCTACAATATCAGAGTTGATCAAATGCGACGATCAAGGGCGTCAATCGGGTGAGTTTTATCAGAGGCTTTAATCAAAGGCGTCATCCCATCACGGAACACCACCTCCCTGCGTTTATTGCAGCAACAGAAACAACTACAGCAGCAACAACAGCAGCAGCGACAACAACAGCAGCAACATCACATTTCGAGGGCAACGCAGCTACTTCCGATTCTGCTGCCCAGCTGTTTGTAGTCGGCACCTGCTCTCGCACGACCCTACACGTCTTTGGAAATAATTGCGATGATCATGTCTGAGCTGAGAATTAGGTCACTCAAGATTACTTTGTTTAACCATAACTTTAGGTAGGTTAGTGTCATCGGGGCTGTGTGACTACTACTCATGAATGAAATCACACTCCTGTATGACCGACATTGTACTAATTTTGGTTGATCGAGTAGAACAAGTCACATGACATGTCCAGACGAGTTATTATCAACAATAGTGTCCTTATATATGATGCTAAAATTAATGTTAACACTGGATTAAACGTGCATCTCTTAACCCCTCCCTCGCATTTACGACTAACGATTTGCATTTGCACGTAACATACATTCAAGCCCATTAAAATGCTAATACGACCATATTGTTATTCTGAAATTTGAATGCAAGTCTTGCCCTGTACCCCCCCACCCCACGGTTCACATATCCGACCCCCGATTGAACAGATAATTTACATACACATCTGTATGTCCCCCAAGTTGCTCCGCCTATGGTGGGGTCAGGTAGAGGTCATAGAGGTGGGTGATGTAAAGACAGTGCCTCAACTAAGAGACAAGTGATGACAACAAGATAGAGAGAGTTCGAGAAGGGAAGGCGAGACCAAGTGTGGGCGGAGGTTCACGCCGAGAATGAGAGAGGGGGAGGAACGAGGTTTGGGGCTGTGTTGGCTGGTTGCTGTCTCGTCGTCGTCGTTGCTATATCGTGACGCCTGGGGTCTGAAACCGCGTTAAAGGCTACATAAAAGAACCCTCTGCAGTCTGACTACGGAGTCATTACAATTATAACGATTCATTATTTCACGGGCTAATATTGGGTTTGTGCGATTATTTTACATATTCATACTGAATATTGATATTTGATGCCATTGAGATGGAACATTCATCCAATAGTAGACAGCTTGATCCTAATACCTCCAAAGTGTTATTCAAATAATTTTAATCCCATCCTGATCCTGCACCTTCCGCTTCACATATCCCACCCTTGGTTCGCACGTCCATATTACATATGTAGGGGTTATTACGGGAGAAACGGCGGACAACAAACACAGGACTGTCGTCACTCACATACACGGGTGGTCACACCGACGTCCGCATCAGTTATTGCCCACGCCCCCAGCCCTCGGAGGCGATCCCTATAAAAGGTGGAGACCCAAAGAGCTCGAGTTCAGTTCGACACGAAGCTGACCAGTGAAGATCCAAGACTCGGAGATTAGGCCCTGGGACTCCCCGGTCTCGCCGTCCTTATAAGGGCCGAGCCGGGTAAGCCAGTGGCGCGGCCCAAGAGCTTCCAGACCGCTGCCCTTATCAGGGCAAGGCTGGTTAGCTGGTGCCGAGATCTGTGCTTGCCAGGGCCAGATCAGTCAGCCTCCCGTAGCCCAGTAGAGGAGGACTGGGGGACAGGACAGAGGGCTTAGGAATAGGGTGGGTTTCCCATAGTACGGGTGAAGGGGCCGATACCCCTTCAACTATTGTGCCTGTCCCTGGGTTAATAAACAGAGTGTGCTTGAACTTCGACATCGTTTCCTCGAAATTACTACACATACATACATGTTACATGCATACATACTACATAGAGACATATCTCATGCATACATATTACATACAGACATGTTACATACATACATATTACATTCATGCATATTACATACAGACATGTTACATACTCACGAGCATAGTGTGATTCTTAGAGGACCACGGTGTGAAGCAAAGAATTCGAATGAGATTCGAATATCACACTTGTTTATGATGTTATTTTATAGCGTTATAATGTATCGCTGTTAGCTTATATTGTTAGAGTTCACAACATTATAGTTTACTATAACACTAGTTTGTAGTGTTATTTTTAAGCGTTACAGTGTATAGCTCATAGTTTGAAGGTTATATTGATAGAGTTTATAATGTTAGAGTATACAATGTGAGTTTACAATTTGAGAGTTTGTGAACGTGCCCTGTTCTCGTGGGACCCGACACGGATTTGGAAATAATTGCTAAGATCATGTCTGAGCTGAGATAAGCGACTAATGTTTACTTTGTTTAATCATAACTGTGTGTAGGTTAGTGCTATCGGGGCTTAGTGAATACTACTCATGAATGAACTCATACTTCTTTCGGATATAAATTGAAATCATGTTGGTAGAACAAGTCGCCTGCCTTTTCTAGACGAATTGTTATCTTCAAGTGCGTCCGTAAATAAACTGCTAAAATACACAGCATAGGGAAGGCTGTTTTGTTGGGGAGATGTAGTTTGGGTAAGGCGCTGTGGCCGGGTGATGACACGGATTCTGAAACAATGGAGTTTAACACTCGCTGCTTGGCCTCGTCGACAGCAGCGAAGGCTATCATATACCGCCCCATTTACGAGTTGGATGTATAATGTGTATAGTTGAAGGTGCTAGGTGTTGTTTTCTTCAAACAGCTACAAACGTGCGTGTGTTGTCTGTTTTTAGGATTTGTCCATTGATGTTGTTCTTTTTAATCCGGCGTTTTTTTGTTGAGTTCTGTCACTTGAGTGTTGCAGTTTGTTTAAGAATTCGTCACGTGAGCGTGGTGTTTTGCTTGTGGGAAATTCGCTTTGTCACAATTTGTGATTGTTATAATAATTGTAACGATTCATAATCTCATGAGTTCATAATGGGTTTGTGCGTGATTCTTATACGACCACACTGTGATTCTAATGATATTATAATACCTTACCTCCGTTTATATGGTTATAAATTAGAACATTAGTTTACAATCTTTTAATGTTTAGTGTTATCTTTTATAGTATTACAGTTTACATGTTATAGAATACAGTTTATCCCCGACATACTTCGGGATTAGGGACTGGTACGTTGATGAACGATTAACTACGGGGATCTTTACCCTCAAGGAACACGTGTTAATCGGGTAGACAGCCAAGATGCTGCCGGTTAAGGGCACACTTGTGTGACGGAGATCCTCCACCTGAAATTATCTTAACATGTTATTGCTAGGAACACAAAATAAAGACCGTACAAACATTTGTTAAAAATACGTTTTTATTCATCTGCAATCATTTTTACGTCAAAACTCGAAGGGAATATTTATTACGTCCTATGTTCACACATTTCCAGTACAATGCAAACCATTTCCGTTCCAGGAATACCAAAGCGTTAAAGTATCATTCCCCATGATTTCCTTATTAGTTCACCACATGTGTTCACTGTGCGTCTATATTCGTTTACAGCGTTACAATGGATAGGTTGTAGTTCATAGGTTATATTGTTAGAGTTCACAAATTTAGAGTTTACTAACAATACTAGTTTACAGTAATTTTTAGATTATTCAAATGTATATGTGAATGTTTTTAAGTTACCATTGTTGAAGTTCATAATGTTAAAGTTCACCGTGTGAGAATTTACAATGTGAGAGTATATCCAAGACGTCGATCGATGGCGTTGGTCTGGTAGGTTCGATCTTAGTTTTTGATCAAAGGCGTTATCCCATCACGGGACACCATCAAGCTGCCGATATAACAGTAACAGAAGCAACTACAGCAGCTACGAAACCGTTCGATGGCAAAGCAGCGACTTCTGCTTCTGCTCCAACTGCTGCCCGAATGTTTGTGGCCGGCCCTGCTCTCGTGGGACCCCACACGTTCATGGAAATAATAGAGATGATCCTGAGCTGAGATTTGAGCGACTAAAGTTGACTTTGTTTAAACATAACTTAGTGTAGGTTAGTGCCAACAGTGTTTAGCGAATACTACCGAAGAATTAGCTCACACTCATTTATGACATAATTTGTCATAATTTTGGTTGATTAAGGAGAACAAGACACAGGCCATGTCGACGAATTCTTATCACGTACATGTACTTAACTATATAGCTAAAATAACGTCAACACTCGAATAAACTTGCAGGTCTTAGCCCACTCATATCGTTGCTTCGCAGATGCTCGAGATTGAGTGTCCTGCTGTGCTGTGGTCCGAATTGTTTACTGCGATAACATTTGAAACAAGATGCTGCCGGTTAAGGGCACACTTGTGCGACGGAGATCTTCCACCTGAAATTCTCTTAACATGTTTTTGCTATGAACATTGTAAAATAAATAAGGGACAAACATTTGTTAAAAATACGTTTTTATTCATCTTGCAATCATTTTTACGTTAAAACGCGAACCTAATGTTTAATATGTCCTACACCAACATGCTGCGTGTATAACAGTGCTCTCGTGGGACCCCACACGTCTATGGAAATAATTGAGATGATCCTATCTGAGCTGAGATTTGAGCGTTATCGTTTATAGTATTACAGTTTACATGTTATAGAGTACAGTTTATCCCCGACATACTTCGGGATTAGGGACCGGTACGTTGATGAACGATTAACTACGGGGACCTTTCCCCTCAAGGAACACGTGTTTAATCGGGTAGACAGCCAAGATGCTGCCGGTTAAGGGCACACTTGTGTGACGGAGATCCTCCACCTGACATTATCTGAACATGTTTTTGCTAGGGACATTATAAAATAAAGACCGTACATACATTTGTTCAAAATACATTTTTATTCATCTGCAATCATTCTTACGTCAAAACTCGAAGGGAATATGTATTGTGTTTTATGTTCACACATTTCCAGTACAATGCAAACCATTTCCGTTCTAGGAATACCAAAGCGTTAAAATATAATTCCCCATGATTTCCTTATTAGTTCACCACATCAATGTACATCCTGAAATCGGCTATCTAAAGTCGATTAATACCAATAAAAAAGCTATGTACTTGAAAAAACCGTTTAAAATGTTGAGTAAAGATGTACCTACAGGCGCATTCCAAATTTAGCTCAACAGGAACACCTAACGACTACAATTAAACCCTCTCACATCCAGTGCTCTTCACACCACTTCGGCAAGTAATCTGATAACATTACAAACCACCACTGTGCACGTAATTAAACTCACAAAAACTGTTAAACTAAAATGGTAAAAAATTACGCACAAAAGTACTCGATATGGCGTAATAGGTGTAACCACATGCAATATTATGTTTCAGTCACCCCGAGCTCTCTGGTTGACTCTCGAGCCACTCCATTACATCCAGCCATCTCTCGGGATCCAACTGCATGGGATCGAAGGTGGAAACATCTTCAGGACTAATTGCAGCACCTTGAATTTCAGCTTTTGATTTCAGTGTCCTATCATTGTGGACCTTCTGATGCCTGTTCATGGTTGATGAGTGTGCAAATGCCTTCCCACACACAGGGCACAGGAATGGCTTCTCGCCCGTGTGTGTTTTCTGATGGTCTTGAAGAGTTGACGAGTGTGCAAATGTCTTCCCACACACAGGGCACCGGAATGGCTTCTCGCCCGTGTGTGTTTTCCGATGACTCTGAAGAGTTGATGACTGTGCAAATGCCTTCCCACACACAGGGCACAGGAATGGCTTCTCGCCCGTGTGTGTTCTCTGATGACTCTGAAGATGTGATGACTGTGCAAATTTCTTCCCACACACAGGACACAGGAATGGCTTCTCGCCCGTGTGTGTTTTCTGATGGTCTTGAAGATGTGATGACTTTGCAAAAGTCTTACCACACACAGGGCACAGGAATGGCTTCTCTCCCGTGTGTGATTTCTGATGGTCTTGAAGAGTTGACGAGTGTGCAAATGCCTTCCCACACACATGGCACAGGAATGGCTTGTCGCCAGTGTGCGTTCTCTGATGACTCTGAAGATGTGATGACCGTGCAAATGTCTTCCCACACACAGGGCACAGGAATGGCTTCTCGCCCGTGTGTGTTCTCTGTGTGACTCTGAAGATGGGATGAGTGTGCAAATGTCTTCCCGCACACAGAGCACAGGAACGGCTTCTCGCCCGTGTGTGTTCTCTGGTGACTCTGAAGATGTGATGAGTGTGCAAATGTCTTCCCGCACACAGAGCACAGGAACGGCTTCTCGCCCGTGTGTGTTCTCTGGTGTCTCTGAAGATGTGATGGCCGTGAAAAGGACTTCCCACACACAGAGCAATTGAATGGCTTCTTGCCTCCGTGTGCGTGGGGCTGTGGAGAGCGTCTCTGCTCCATGTGAGCGTAGTAACAGCAGCGGTGTTATCGAGGCAAAAGTACGCTATCGGCCGCAAGGATGTTTAGCGTTGAGTTTTGGATTTTGTTAACTGCTAAAACAAGAACGACACTCGCGTCTAACCGAGACGCAAAAAAAATCCCGCTAATTTAACGACGAAAACGTTTAAGAGTTCATCCGCGAAAATAGACACTTACTTGGAGATTGACGGTATATCTATGTCTGGAACCCGTCTGAAGATGTCGCCACGAACTCTACCGACGCAAAGTCGCCTAACTGTCGACACAGCAATTGTGCTCGCCAGGCTGCGTTGTCTCGCGGTTGAAGGGCGAACAGCAGAGCGACGAGTCGAGCGTCCAACCTCATCAAGTTCCCTCTCGAAATGGCATTGAGCTCTGCTTCTGAGCTGCCTTATAACTCCCCCCCTAGGATCAAATCCTTTGTCTTTCAGGATATTTGCATTCGATTGTTAATTTTGGAAGGCACAATCCGCATGTAGATTAACATACCGAAGGGTAATGTGTCCATTGTGCTTCATGCATGAATATGTAAGTGCATCTCAGTGTGTAATTGTGCGCTTATTTTGAATAAATGGAAAAACTTTGTCCTCGATTTAAAGTGAATGCAGAGAAATTAGCATGTAACTTTAGAAAAGGAAGAGAGCGGCCTTCTCGACGAGGGAGTGAAACCCAATAGGTAATATTCTTTTACAGCGTTACAATGGATAGGTTGTAGTTCATAGGTTATAATATTATGTTTCACTATGATAGAGCTTAACATGTGAGAGTCTACAATATCAGAGTTGATCAAATGCGACGATCAAGGGCCTCAATCGGGTGAGTTTGATCAGAGGCTTTAATCAAAGGCGTCATCCCATCACGGAACACCACCTCCCTGCGTATATAACAGCAACAGAAGCAACTACAGCAGCAACAACAGCAGCGACAACAACAGCAGCAACATCACATTTCGAGGGCGACGCAGCTACTTCCGATTCTGCTGCCCAGCTGTTTGCAGTCGGGACCTGCTCTCGCAGGACCCCACACGTCTTTGGAAATGATTGCGATGATCATGTCTGAGCTGAGAATTAAGTCACTCAAGATGACTTTGTTTAACCATAACTTTCGGTAGGTAAGTGTCATCGGGGCTCTGTGAATACTCGCATTCCTTTATGACCGACAATTGTATTAATTTTGGTTGATCGAGTAGAACAAGGCACGTGCCACGTCCAGACGAATTATTATCAACAATAGTGGCCTAAAATATAATGCTAAAATAAACGTTAACACTGGATGCAACGTGCACCTATTAATCCCTGCCTCGTATTTACGACTAGCGATTGTACTTGCACATAACATACATTCAATCACAGCAAAATGCTCATACGACCATATTGTTATTCTAAGAATTGTAATGCGATGCTAACCCTGCACCCCCCACAGTTCGCATATCTGACCACCGGTTCGCATGTCCAAATGCCATAGATACATATTACATGCATACATACATACGAGCACAGTTCGCTTGCACGTACACTACACATACATATGCGCAGAGTGTGATTCTAATACGATCACATTGTAATTCTAATACTTGTAATGAGATTATAATACCGTACCTCTGTTTTTGGTGTTATACATAATTTAACTAATTTATAGTATTTTAATGTTTCGTGTTATCGTTTATAGTGTTACATTTCACGTGTCATAGCGTACAGGATTCCCTTGTATACTTGATGATATAGGGACCGTAACGTTGTGAATCGATTTATAAAAAGGACCTTCCCCTCCTGAACCACACATGTTAATGATAAGACAGCCAACATGATGCCTGTTAAGGTCAGACTTGTGTGACGGAGATGCTCCACCTGAAACTCGGCTCCACACGTTTTTGCTATTAACATTCAAAAATAAAAACGGACAAGCAGTTGCTGAAAATAATGTTTTATTAATCTGCAGGAACATTTACAGAACTACAACTCGTATCGAAAGTTTATGATGTCCTATGTTCAAACAGTTACAGTACAATCTTGATTTGAAGCTTTTGTGACTGCAGGAATCCATACTTTTGGTTCTTTCGTTAAAGTCACGTAGGTAGAAAAATAATAGGTCACATTATTGATCTATAATTATCTATTATTTTGTCTACCTATATGACGTTACCGAAAGAACCAAAGAGTATAGCTACAGTATATTGCAAACCATGTCACTTCCAGGAATACCAAACCAAAGTATAATTCGCCATTGATCTCCTTATTAGTTCACAACATTTGTTCACTTTGCGTCTGTGTTTAAGTCAAAGCCAAACATGCAACGAACGTGTCATCAATGTACATCCTGAAATCAGTTATCTAAAGTCGCTTATTACCAACGAAGGGTAATGTGCCCATTGTGCTTCATGCGTGAATATGTAAGTGCATCTCAGTGTGTAATTGTGCGCTTATTTTGAATAAATGGGTTTAGCGCTGGAAAACCACGATCCCCATGCCCTCCATTGTCCTCGATTTTAAGTGAATGCAGCCCCGTGGCGTTGCCAAAAACCGCCAAGCTTCTGGAGTGAACGCGCACAGACGCGTCGTGACCACACTTGCAATACAATCACTCTAACATCAGTAACCAAAATCCGATCTGGTACATGGTCTCCGCTTGCTCTGGTTTGTATCTTCATAACTCCAGAGACAAACAGCGAGGCATGGTTTGGCCAGCCACCACCTCGTTTGCCAAAGCGACTTTAATAGCTGCTCTCAAACAACACTATCACCAATGGTGGTGTACAAGCTAGGGTGTTAAGCGGACAATCAGTCGATTTGGTCAAGGCGTATGGGAAAATACACACCTCTTTATTATCCCATAAATACAGCATACAGCAGCGGGATGGCTGCCTTGTTGGGGAGATGTAGCTTGGGTAAGGTGCTGTCACTGGAGTTAGGCGATGTGACTGGGTTATCACACGGATTCCGAAAGGCATCGGAGACGATACGATCCACTGCGCTCCATCTCCCCACATGGACAACGACATTCTAGTTTAAAAAAAAGGACATTGATACGACACATTCAGTGGACAGTGTGATTCTAATACGACTAGCGGGATTCGAATAATTGTAATTCGATTCTAATCCTGCACATCCTACCCCTGGTTCGCATATTCACTTATCATACGTACGACCACAGTGTGAGAGATTAGCATGATGTTAATGTTAGAAATAAGCATGTAACCGTAGAAAAGGACGATGAAGTGCAACCCAACGGGTGCAATCCAAAGGGCATGAGAGCATGATTTATAATATTATATGTTTGAGTTTTACATGTGAGAGTTTACAATCTCAGAGTTGATCAAATGCGCCGATCAAAGGCGTCAATCGGGTGCGATTGATCAAAGTCTTTAATCAAAGGCGTCATCCCATCACGGAGCACCACCTCCCTGCGTATATAACTTCAGAAGAAGCAACAACAGCAGCAACATCACATTTCGAGGGCGACGCTGCTACTTCTGATTCTGCTGCTTCTGCTGCCCGGCTATTTGTAGCCGGGCACTGCTCTCGCGGGACCGCACACGTCTTTGGAAATGATTGCGATGATCATGTCTGAACTGAGAATTAAGTGACTAAATATTACTTTGTTTAACCATAACTGTACGTAGGTTAGTGTCATCATGGCTCAGCGAATACTACTCATGAATGAACTCACATTGTTTAATGACATAAATTGTAATCATTTTGGCTGCCCGTGTAGGACAAGTCACCTTCCTTGTCTAGACGCATTCTAAACACAATACTGTACTTAAATGTTGCTAAAATAACGTCTACACCCGATTCAACATGCAGTTCCACCTCGGCCATGAGCAACCCACAGCACGCGCAGAGGGAGGAGACCACGAGGGAGACGGCCTCAACTTGAAGAGAAAGTTGACAAACTCACGGATGCCATCACCCAGCTGCTGCAACGCCTGTCGGATGAGACGCTGCGTCCCGCGGCACCAACCAGGCGAGTAAAGGAAGAGCTGAGCCCGAATCGGAAGCCGCCACCCGAACATCAGCAGCAGTAGATAGCGTGATTCTAATAGGACCACGTTGTTATTATAATAATTTTAATGCGATCAAAACGCGCACCTCCCAGGTTGCATTTACGACTCACGATGTGCATCTACATATAACATACATTCTAGCTCAG
Organism: Lethenteron reissneri; assembly: GCF_015708825.2. Taxonomy (NCBI): domain Eukaryota; kingdom Metazoa; phylum Chordata; class Hyperoartia; order Petromyzontiformes; family Petromyzontidae; genus Lethenteron; species Lethenteron reissneri. Next base: position 4,386,277 of record NC_083850.1, on the reverse strand, counting down.
TGTAATTCTAATACGACCAGAGTGTTATTCTAATCATTTTAATCCGATCCTAATCCACCAGTTCGCATATCCGACCCCCGGTTCGCATGTCCAACGGACATACATATTACATACATACGACCATAGTATGTATATAATATGCATACATATGTGCAGTGTGATTCTATTACGATCACATTGTGATTATAATACTTCTAATGATATTCTAATATTGATTTGAAGCTTTCGTGACTGCAGGAATTAATACTCGTTGGTTCTTTCGGTAAAGTCACGTAGGTAGAACTAAAACAAAGTAAATCACGTTTCGGACGAAACACAAGCGCCCGTCTTCAGGTGAGAATCGCGATATCCGCGATGTCTGCTGCGAGCAGCACGATGTCTGCTGCAGACATCGTTTCGGGCGCTTGTGTTGCGTCCGAAACGTCGTTATTTATTTTGTTTTATTTATACCTACGTGACTTTACCGAAAGAACCAGAGTATAGATATTGTAATACTGTCCCTCCGTTTACGGTATTATAAATTATATAAAAAAACTAGTTTATATTCGTTTAATGTTTAATGATATCTTTTAAGCGTTACAGTTTACATGTTTTAGAGTACAAGTGATCTCCAGTATACTTCGGAATTAGGGAACGGAACGTTGCTAAACTATTTATAACGGGGACCTTTCCCCTCTAGGAACACATGTTGATGGTGGAGACAGCCAAGACGTTGCCGGTTAAGGTCAGACTTGTGTTGCTGCTGCAGTTGCTGCTGCTGCAGTTGCTGCTGCTGCAGTTGCTGCTGCTGCAGTTGCTGCTGCTGCAGTTGCTGATGATAGGAAGCTGAAATCAAAAGGTGAAATTCAAGGTGCTGCAATGATTCCTGAAGATAATTCCACCTTTGATCCCATGCAGTTGTATCCTGAAAGATGGCTGGATGTAATGGAGTGGCTCGAGGATCAAACCGAGAGCGAGGGTTGTTTACTTATTAAGCCGGATTGAGAAACTTTGTGTGTAATTCTGACCTTTTAGTTTTACAGTTCGTGCAGGTGGTGATTTTTGATGTTGTCGGATTACTTGGTGAAGTGGTGTGATGAGCAGTGGTTGTGAGATGGTTCAATTCCGGACAATATTGTAGTGTTTATGTCTTCCTGTTGATCTAAAGTTGGAATGCATCTGGAGTTATATCTTTACTCAACAATTAAAACGTTTTTTTAAAGTATAAAGCTTTTTTTGGTTGGTAATAATCGACTTTAGGATGTACATTGATGACGCGTTCGTTGGATATTTGGCCTTGACTTCAACATAGACGCACAGTGAACAAATGTGGTGAACTAATAAGGAAATCATGGGGAATGATACTTTAACGCTTTGGTATTCCTGGAACGGATATGGTTTGCATTGTACTGTAACTGTTTGAACATAATACATATTCGGTTGGAGTTTTAACGTAAAAATGATTGCAGATTAAAAAAAACGTATTTTAACAAATGTTTGTCCGTTTATTTATTTTACAATGTTCATAGCAAAAACGTGTTTTAAACGAGTTTCAGTTGGAGGATCTTCGTCACACAAATCTGTCCTTAACCGGCAGTGTCTTGGCTGTCTCTCCATTAACATGTGTCCTTCAAGGGGAAAGTCTCCATTATAAATGTATTCGCAACGTTACGGTCTCTAATCATCAAGTATGACATGTGAACTGTAACACTATCAACGATAACAAAAATAGTTAAAATACTATCATCTATTAACTAGTTTCATCATTTATAACACCAAAACAGAGGTACGGTATTATTAGTTTTGAACAAAATAAACGGAGGTTCGTGATTATAATCGCATAATAATAATTATAATCGCACTGTGATAATGTTAGAATCACACTGTGCCCATATGCATGTTAAGTGATTGCGAACCGGGGGTAGGATTTGCAAGATTTGAATCTCATTACAATTATTAAAATCCCACTGTAGTCGTATTAGAATCAAACTGTCCACTGTTGGATGAATGTCATGTTAATTTAATCGAATAGCTATATACGGTATGTAAACAGATAAAGTGTATAACAATCACATTATAACATAATTACATTTCAAGTGATTTGAAAAACATACGTTCATTTAAAAAAAATGAGAATTTCGTGGACCTTGTGGGGAGATGGAGCACAGTGGATCGGATCGTCTCCGCTGCTGTCGACGGGGCCAAGCAGCGAATGTTTAACTCCAGTCACAGGGCCTTACCCAAACTACATCTCCCCCACAAGGCAGCCTTCCCTCTGCTGTGTATTTTAGCCGTATGTTTGAGGACGATATTGAAGATAACAATTCGTCAAGAAAAGGCATGATTACAATGTCTTTCATAAAGGAGTATGAGTTCATTCATGAGTAGCATTCGCTAAGCCCAGATGGCACTAACCTGCACTCAGTTTTGTTGCAACAAAGTCATTGCAATTATTTCCAAATCCGTGTGGGGTTCCACGAGGACAGGGCACGGCCAAAAACTCACACTGTAAGCTCTAACATTATAAACTCTAACAATATTACTTTTATAGCTATACATTGTAACGCTATAACTATACCACTGTAAACTACATTTATAGTAAAATCTAATGTTGTGAACTCGAACATTAAAACCTATGAGCTCGACATTATAACACAAAAAATAACATTATAAACTAGTGTTATAGATTAGAATACCATACATTGAAGTGAGAGAAATCGCATTCGAATTATTAGAATCACTCCGTAGTCCTCTTAGAATCATACTTTGCTCGTAAGTATGTTACATGTCTGTATGTAATATGTCTGTATGTAATATGTATGTATGTAACATGTCTGTATGTAATATGTATGTATGTAATATGTATGTATGTAACCTGTATGTATGTAATATGTATGTATGTATGTATTATGTCTGTATGTAATATGTATGTATGTAATATGGACGTGCGAACCAAGGGTGGGATCTGTGAAACGGAAGGTGCAGGATCAGGATCTGATTACGTTTTTTGTCGCACCAAAATTACACTGCTCAAATCTACGTTATATGAAAATACCCATCAGAAGACCAAAATGTGGCCTGCGAGGTGCCAGGTTTAGAATCGCATAAAATTATTAGAATCACACCATCATCGTATTAGAATCAAGTTGCCCACTGATTCATGAATGTTCTATCTCAATGGCATCGAATAGCAATACACAAGTATGGAAATGTATAAATAATTGAACAAACCCACTATGAGCTCGTGCGATTATGAATCGTTACAATTGTAACGACTCCAGACTCTGTAGACTGTAGAGGGTTATTTTATTTAGCCTGTAACACTGCTAACGACACCGGAATCACAATATAGCAACGACAACGACGAGACAGCAACAAGCCACGACCCGATATTCCACCAAAACAGCCCCGGACCTCGTTCCTCCCCCTCTCTTATTCTCGGTGTGAATCTACCACCACCCTTTGTCCCGCCTTCCCTTCTTGAACTCTCTCTATCCTATTGTCACCGCTTGTCCCTTAGTAGATGCACTGTCTTCACATCAGCAATATGTTTTAGAAGCCAAGTGCATCAGGGCAGCAGCTGTAGCAAAATTCCCCGACGCCCAACAATCACAATCTTAACGGGCAACTGCAAGGGGTACGCGGTGTGACCACACTCACTCGACAACATCAACAAACCAACACAATAACCACAACAATAAATATCAAACGCTTCCACATTGTGAAAGAGAACCCTTCCCATCGTTCCTGGGTTGGGAGTGGAGCCTACTAACACAACCTTGAGCATTTTGACCGGGTTCTCGACGCCAGTCCCTCGCCCATCATGGAATATTGTGCCTTTCAGGCACCGATCCCTCACACGTGGCGGATCCTTGAGGCACCCCGGGCCTCTGGGGCTCGGAAACTGTGAGCGGCACAACACATTTCCTTTGGAGTACGGTTTCCGTTGCCGAGAGCCCCACCACGTCGGACACACCAGACTTGGGCTGTACAGGACATGGGGATGAGCTGTCTGGGTGGGGACGGACATAAGTCTTGAGGCGCGATGGGTGGACGAACCAACTGCAACGCCCTATCTGTATTCGTTACACACTGCAGCCGTTTCACCTCTATGACGTCAGCTGTATCACTATAGACAATAACACTCAACATTAAACGACTATAAACTGGTTTCCTAATTCATTACACCATAAACTGAGGTACGGTATTCAAATCTAATTAGAAGTATTATAATAGCACTCTGCTCAAATGTATGTAAAGCGAACGTTCCATCGAACCAGGGGTTGGATATGCAAACTGGGGTGGGGTGCAGGGTTAGAATCGAATTCAAATTCCGAGAATAACAATATTGTCGTATTCGCATTTTACTGTGCTTGACTGCTGTATGTTAAGTGTAAATGCAAATTGTTAGTCATAAATGCGAGGCAGAGGTTAAGAGGTGCATGTTTTTTCCAGTGTTAACGTTTATTTTAGCATCATATTTAAGGACAATATTGGAAATAAAAGTTCGTCTGGACATGGCACGTGCCTTGTTCGTCTCGATCAACCAAAATTAGTAGAATGTCGGTCATAAAGGAGTGCGAGTTCTTTCATGAATAGTATTCGCTGAGCCCCTAGATACTAACCTACACACAGTTATTGTTAAACAAAGTAACGTTTAGTCACTTAATTCTCAGCTCAGACATTATCATCGCATTCATTTCCAAAGATGTGTGGGGTCCCGCGAGAGCGGGGCCTGGCTACAAATAGCCGAGCAGCAGAAACAGCAGAATCAGAAGTAGTTGCGTAGCCCTCAAAATGTGTTGTTTCTGCTGTTATTGTTGCTGCTGTAGTTACTTCTGTTGCTGTTATGTATTGGGTGGTGGCTCATTTACTCATCACCACCCATAATCATCAGCATCAATACCCATTATCATCACCAATCATCATTATCACTATCAACTCACCATCACCAACCATCGTCACCACCACCACCCAACCATCACAACCAACATTCATCATAACCACCACCAATCATCCATCATCATCAACACCCATAATCACAACAACCCATCATCATCACCACCCATAACCATCACCACCCATCGATGACACTAACCTACCTAATGTTATGGTTAAACAAAGTAATCTTGAGTGACCTAATTCTCAGCTCAGACATGATCATCGCAATCATTTCCAAAGACGTGTGGGGTCCTGCGAGAGCAGGTCCCGACTACAAACACCTGGGCAGCAGAATCGGAAGTAGCTGCGTTGCCCTCGAAATGTGATGTTGCTGCTGTTGTTGTCGCTGCTGCTGTTGTTGCTGCTGTAGTTGTTTCTGTTGCTGCAATAAACGCAGGGAGGTGGTGTTCCGTGATGGGATGACGACTTTGATTAAAACCTCTGATCAAACTCACCCGATTGACGCCCTTGATCGTCGCATTTTATCAACTCTGATATTGTAGACTCTCACATGTTAAGCTCTATCATAGTGAAACATAATATTATAACCTATGAACTACAACCTATCCATTGTAACGCTGTAAAAGAATATTACCTATTGGGTTTCACTCCCTCGTCGAGAAGGCCGCTCTCTTCCTTTTCTAAAGTTACATGCTAATTTCTCTGGATTCACTTTAAATCGAGGACAAAGTTTTTCCATTAATTCAAAATAAGCGCACAATTACACACTGAGATGCACTTACATATTCATGCATGAAGTACAATGGACACATTACTCTTCGGTATGTTAATAGACATGCGGATTGTACCTTCCAAAATTAACAATCGAATGCAAATATCCTGAAAGACAAAGGATTGGATCCTAGGGGGGGAGTTATAAGGCGGCTCAGAAGCAGAGCTCAATGCCATTTCGAGAGGGAACTTGATGAGGTTGGACGCTCGACTCGTCGCTCTGCTGATCGCCCTTCAACCGCGAGACAACGCAGCCTGGCGAGCACAATTGCTGTGTCGACATTTAGGCGACTTTGCGTCGGGAGAGTTCGTGGCGACATCTTCAGACGGGTTCCAGACATCGATATACCGTGAATCTCCAAGTAAGTGTCTATTTTCGCGGATAAACTCTTAAACGTGTTCGTCGTTAAATTAGCGGGATTTTTTTGCGTCTCGGTTAGACGCGAGTGTCGTTCTTGTTTTAGCAGTTAACAAAATCCAAAACTCGACGCTAAACATCCTTGCGGCCGATAGCGTACTTTTGACTCGATAACACCGCTGCTGTTACTAAGCTCACATGGAGCAGAGACGCTCTCCACAGCCCCACGCACACGGAGACAAGAAGCCATTCAATTGCTCTGTGTGTGGGAAGGCATTTGCACAATCGTCAACTCTTCAAACTCATCAGAGAACGCACACGGGCGAGAAGCCATTCCTGTGTCCTGTGTGTGGGAAGGCATTTGCACGGTCATCAACTCTTCAAACTCATCAGAGAATGCACACGGGCGAGAAGCCATTCCTGTGCCCTGTGTGTGGGAAGGCATTTGCAGACTCATCAACTCTTCATAGTCATCAGAGAACACACACGGGCGAGAAGCCATTCCTGTGCCCTGTGTGTGGGAAGGCATTTGCAGACTCATCAACTCTTAATAGTCATCAGAGAACACACACGGGCGAGAAGCCATTCCTGTGCCCTGTGTGTGGGAAGACATTTGCAAAGTCATCAAATCTTCATAGTCATCAGAGAACACACACGGGCGAGAAGCCATTCCTGTGCCCTGTGTGTGGGAAGGCATTTGCAGACTCATCAACTCTTCATAGTCATCAGAGAACACACACGGGCGAGAAGCCATTCCTGTGCCCGGTGTGTGGGAAGACATTTTCCAAGTCATCAAATCTTCATAGTCATCAGAGAACACACACGGGCGAGAAGCCATTCCTGTGCCCTGTGTGTGGGAAGACATTTGCAGACTCATCAACCAGGAACAGGCATCAGAAGGTCCACAATGATAGGAAACTGAAATCAAAAGCTGAAATTCAAGGTGCTGCAATGAGTTCTAAAGAAGTTTCCACCTTCGATCCCATGCAGTTGGATCCCGAGAGATGGCTGGATGTAATGGAGTGGCTCGAGAGTCAACCAGAGAGCTCGGAGTGACTGAAAAAAATTACGTCATGTGGTTATACCTTTTAATCCGTATCGAGTACTTTTGTGTGTAATTTTGACGATTTTTGTTTTACAGTTTTTGTGAGTTTAATGACGTGCCCAGTGGTGGTTTGTAATGTTATCGGATTACTTGCCGAAGTGGTGTGATGAGTACTGGTTGTGAGAGGGTTCATTTGTAGTCGTTAAGTGTTCCTGTTGAGCTAAAGTTGGAAAGCCTCTGTAATTAGATCTTTTCTCAACATTTTAAAAGGATTTTTTTCAAGTATATGGCTTTTTTTGGTTGGTATTCATCGACTCTCATAACCGATTCCAGGATGTACATTGATGACACGTTCGTTGGATATATGGCCTTGACTTCAACATAGACGCACAGTGAACAAATGTGGTGAACTAATAAGGAAATCATGGGGAATGATACTTTAACGCTTTGGTATTCCTGGAACGGAAACGGTTTGCATTGTACTGGAAATGTGTGAACATAGGACATAATAAATATTCCCTTCGAGTTTTGACGTAAAAATGATTGCAGATGAATAAAAACGTATTTTTAACAAATGTTTGTCCGTTCTTTATTTTATAATGTTCCTAGCAAAAACATGTTAAGATAATTTCAGGTGGAGGATCTCCGTCACACAAGTGTGCCCTTAACCGGCAGCATCTTAGCTGTCTACCCTATTAACACGTGTTCCTTGAGGGGAAAGGCCCCCGTAGTTAATCGTTCATCAACGTACCAGTCCCAAATCCCGAAGTATGTCGGGGATAAACTGTACTCTATAACATGTAAACTGTTATACTATACACGATAACACTAAACATTAAACAATTATAAACTAGTGTTTTAAATTATAACCATATAAACGTAGGTAAGGTATTATAATATCATCAGAAGCATTATAATCACTTGGTTCATCAAGGACTGAATGCTGGGGTACCCCCCCCCTGGTGAGACACTGCTTAACCAATACATACTTCACCTGGAATGGAACCTTCTACAAGCAAATTGAGGGCACCCCAATGGGCTCCCCCCTATCTCCGGTTGTAGCCAACATCTTCATGGAGAAATTTGAGACGGACGCCATCCAGACTGCCACTCTACGCCCGACCTTATGGAAGAGGTACGTAGACGACACTTTTGTCATCTGGCCACATGGCCGGCCTGCTCTAGACCAATTTCTCGACCACATCAATTCCATACACCCAGCCATCAGATTCACCATGGAAGTCGAAAATGATGGCAAGCTACCCTTTTTGGATGTCCTAATCAAAAGGAGACCTGATGGTTCAATGAACCACTCTGTCTACAGGAAAGCCACCCACACGGATGCTTATCTAAAACCGGATTCCCACCACCATCCATCCCAGAAGAATTCCCTCATCAAGACTCTATATCATAGAGCCCAATGCATCTCCGACCATGAACACATTTCCAGTGAACTCAAACACGTACGCCAAGCTCTTAAGGCTAATGGTTACTCCGACTACACAATCCGCAAAGCCATCACTCCAACCATCAAGAAGGATCCTGTTGAGGAGCCTTTCAAGACCATCACCTTACCCTACATTGCTGGGGTCACAAAAAAGATCTCCAAAATCCTGATTAAACACAAGATCCAGGTCCGATTCAACACAGTACATAAAATCCGTGATCTGGTCCCGTCTGTAAAAGATGTGGTTCCAGACATACAGTACCCTGGCGTCTACAAACTAAGTTGCCTCTGTGGTAGCAGTTACATTGGAGAAACCAAACGACATGTCTCGGACCGCATCCGTGAACATAAGGCAGACCTGAAACACGGTAGGACAAACACCTCAGCCGTGGCAGATCACTGTTACAATTCAGTGGGCTCACATGACATTGACTTCTCCAAGACAGAGGTTCTCTGCAAGCCATCTGGCTATCATGAGAGATTCGTTCATGAGGCGATCCACATATACAAACACAGAGACAATTTCAACCGAGAAGATGGATTCTGGCTTAGCAATCATTGGAAGGACGTAATAAACCATTTCGGATCTTAACTGATTGTGTTCACGTTAACGGTGACTTTCAGACCGCGTTCCACTCACTGGCATGGTGCAGTGTGCAGAGTAATGTATGGTGTCGTAATTGTACAGTAAACATATAGCAGTATGATACACATTAGGGTGGGTAGAATAATACATAGTGTTATATTAAAATGGATAAGGCAGCAACTGCAGCAGCAGCAGCAAGTGCAGCAGCAGCAGCAAGTGCAGCAGCAGCAGCAGCAAGTGCAGCAGCAGCAACTGCAGCAGCAGCAGCAGCAGAAACTGCAGCAGCAGCAACTACTGCAGCAGCAGTAACTACAGCTCCCTTTGATGCTGTTAATCCTGCATAATGCACATGCATATGCAGTACTAATTACATTCCTGCATTTCCCATAAATATGCTAAATTCCTGTTGATATGCAAATTCCTTTGTCAATGCGCCCAGCTTATATATATGCTCTAAGCCCGTGTGCTGTTTCATTCAGACTCTGTCGCCTCGACGGACCTGGTTTTCACCTGAGGACGGCTGCTTGCGTTGTGGCCGAAACGTCGTGAGAATTGTTTTATTATGTTTTATTTTTATTATTTTATTACTTCCCTTCTACGTGACTTTACCGAAAGAACCAAGAAGACATTATAATCACAGTGTGGTTGTATAATAATCGCACTCTGCTCATGTAACACTCAAGTGACAGAACTCAACAAAAAAACGCCGCAATAAAAATAACAACATCTATGGACAAATCCTAAAAACAGACAACACACGCACGTTAGTAGCTGTTAGCAGAAGACAACACCGAGCACCTTCAACTATACACATCATACAGCCAACTCGTAAATGGGGCGGTATATGACAGCCTTCGCTGCTGTCGACGGAGCCAAGCAGCGAATGTTTAACTCCATTGTTTCAGAATCCGTGTCATCACCCGGCCACAGCGCCTTAGCCAAACTACATCTCCACAACAAGGCAGCCTTCCCTATGCTGTGTATTTTAGCAGTATATTTACTGACGCACTTGAAGATAACAATTAGTCTAGAAATGGCAGCCGACTTGTTCTACCAACATGATTTCAATTTATATCCGAAAGAAGTATGAGTTCATTCATGAGTAGTATTCACTAAGCCCCGATAGCACTAACCTACACACAGTTATGATTAAACAAAGTAAAAATTAGTCGCTCATCCCAGCTCAGACATGATCATAGCAATTATTTCCAAATCCTTGTCGGGTCCCACGAGAACAGGGGGCCTCGCTCGCGTGGCGACAGCGATCGCCTCACTCCTCCGCCGCGTGCTGCTTTGTGGTGGCAGGTCCACCGCCCAGTAGGGGTGGTGGCGGTGGTCGTGCATCGGTGCCAACCGTGACCGCTATCACCACACTACCCACTCACCCCGTGATACTCGCTACACACACCACACGGGTCCCCAGAGAGACGGTGCAACTGGGACCACAGCTGGGGAATGAAGCTGAGCAGCAGATGCCAGGACTACAGCGGAGAATGACTGCTGCCGGCGCAGCCAATGACATCGCCTGTTGCAATCCTTGCTCTGTGTGCGCGCGAGTCAGTGGGGAGGGGGGTGTGGACGTCATCGCTCACCCCCCATGCACAAATCATTTTCTTTTTAACTCCTCTATACCCGGTCGATATCCCTGTACCGGTATTAGTATTATTCCTACCAGCCCACCCCGCAGGGTCCTGTTTTCAAATACGTATTTAAAAATATGTTTTCAATTTTTTAAAAATTTAGAATGTCGTTGTCCATGTGGGGAGCGCAGTGGATCGTTTCGTCTAAGCTGCTTTTCGGAATCCGCGTGATAACCCAGTCACATCGCCTAACTCCAGTGACAGCACCTTACCCAAACTACATCTCCCCAACAAGGCAGCCTTCCCGCTGCTGTGTATTGTGTTTATGGGATAACAGAGGTGTGTATTTTCCCATGCGCCTTGCCCAAAACGACTGATTGTCCGCTTAACAGCCTAGCCTGTAAACCACCATTGGTGATAGTATTGTGTGAGAGCAGCTATTAAAGTCGAGTGTGGTCACTACGCGTCTGTACGTGCTCCCTCCCGAAGCTTGGCGGTTTTTGGCAACGCCACGGGGCTGCATTCACTTTAAATTGAGGACAACGGAGGGCATGGCGAACGTGTTTATCCATTTATTCAAAATAAGCGCACAATTACACACTGAGATGCACTTACATATTCATGCATGAAGCACAATGGGCACATTACCCTTCGGTATGTTAATAGACATGCGGATTGTGCCTTCCAAAATTAACAATCGAATGCAAATATCCTGAAAGACAAAGGATTGGATCCTAGGGGGGGAATTATAAGGCGGCTCAGAAGCAGAGCTCAATGCCATTTCGAGAGGAAACTTGATGAGGTTGGACGCTCGACTCGTCGCTCTGCTGATCGCCCTTCAACCGCGAGACAACGCAGCCTGGCGAGCACAATTGCTGTGTCGACATTTAGGCGACTTTGTGTCGGGAGAGTTCGTGGCGACATCTTCAGACGGGTTACAGACATCGATATACCGTGAATCTCCAAGTAAGTGTCTATTTTCGCGGAACGTGTTCTTCGTCAAATTAGCGGGATTTTTTTGCGTCTCGGTAAGACGCGAGTGTCGTTCTTGTTTTAGCAGTTAACAAAATCTAAAACTCAACGCTAAACATCCTTGCGGCTGATAGCGTACTTTTGACTCGATAACAGCGCTGCTGTTACTACGCTCACATGGAGCAGAGACGCTCTCCACAGCCCCACGCACACGGAGACAAGAAGCCATTGAATTGCTCTGTGTGTGGGAAGTCCTTTTCATGGTCATCAAGTCTTAAGAGACACCAGAGAACGCACACGGGTGAGAAGCCATTCCTGTGCTCTGTGTGTGGGAAAACATTTGCACACTCATCACATCTTCAAACTCATCAGAGAACACACACGGGCGAGAAGCCATTCCTGTGCCCTGTGTGTGGGAAGCCATTTGCAGACTCATCAACTCTTCAAACTCATCAGAGAACACACGCAGGCGAGAAACCATTCCTGTGCCCTGTGTGTGGGAAGACATTTGCACAGGCATCAAATCTTCAAACTCACCAGAGAACACACACGGGCGAGAAGCCATTCCTGTGCCCTGTGTGTGGGAAGACATTTGCAGACTCATCAACTCTTCAAACTCATCAGAGAACACACACAGGCGAGAAGCCATTCCTGTGCCCTGTGTGTGGGAAGGCATTTGCACAATCGTCAACTCTTCAAACTCATCAGAGAACGCACACGGGCGAGAAGCCATTCCTGTGCCCTGTGTGTGGGAAGACATTTGCGAAGTCATCACACCTTCAGAGTCATCAGAGAACACACACGGGTGAGAAGCCATTCCTGTGCCCTGTGTGTGGGAAGGCATTTGCACAGTCGTCAACTCTTCAAGACCATCAGAGAACACACACGGGCGATAAGCCATTCCTGTGCCCTGCGTGTGGGAAGGCATTTTCACAGTCGTCAACTCTTAACAGGCATCAGAAGGTCCACAATGATAGGAAACTGAAATCAAAAGCTGAAATTCAAGGTGCTGCAATGAGTCCTCAAGAAGTTTCCACCTTCGATCCCATGCAGTTGGATCCCGAGAGATGGCTGGATGTAATGGAGTGGCTCGAGAGTCAACCAGAGAGCTCGGCGTGACTGAAAAAATATTACGTCATGTGGTTATACCTATTAAGCCGTATCGAGTACTTTTGTGTGTAATTTTGACCATTTTAGTTTTATAGTTTTTTTTTTAGTTTAATGACGTGCACAGTGGTGGTTTGTAATGTTATCGGGTTACTTGCCGAAGTGGTGTGATGAGCACTGGTTGTGAGAGGGTTCAATTGTAGTCGTTAAGTGTCCCTGTTGAGCTAAAGTTGGAATGCGTCTGTAGGTACATCTTTACTCAACATTTTAAACTATTTTTTTTCAAGTATATAGCGGTTTTCGATTGGTATTAATCGACTTTAGATAGCTGATTTCAGGATGTACATTGATGACGCGATCGTTGGATATATGGCCTTGACTTCAACATGGACGCACAGTGAACAAATGTGGTGAATTAATAAGGAAATCAATGATACTTTAACGTTTTGGTATTCCTGGAACGGAAATGGTTTGCATGGTACTGGAAATGTGTGAACATAGGACGTAATAAATATTCCCTTCGAGTTTTGATGTAAAATTATTGCAGATGAATAAAAACGTATTTTTAACAAATGTTTGTCCATTCTTGATTTTATCATGTTCCTAGCAAAAACATGTTAAGATAATTTCAGGTGTAGGATCTCCGTCACACAAGTGTGCCCTTAACCGGCAGCATCTTGGCTGTCTACCCGATTAACACGTGTTCCTTGAGGGGAAAGGTCCCCGTAGTTAATCCTTCATCAACGTACCAGTCCCTAATCCCTAAGTATGTCGGGGATAAACTGTACTCTATAACATGTAAACTGTAATACTATAAACTATAACACTAAACATTGAACGATTATTAACTAGTGTTTTAATTTATAACCATATAAACAGAGGTAAGGTATTATAATATCATTAGAAGCATTAGAATCACAGTGTGATCGTATAAGAATCACGCACAAACCCATTCTTAACTGATGAGATTATGAATCGTTACAATTATTATAACAATCGCAATTTGTGACAAAGCGAAATTCCCACAGGCAAAACACCACGCTCACGTGACGAATTCTTAAACAAACTGCAACACTCAAGTGACAGAACTCAACAAAAAAACGCCGCAATAAAAAGAACTACATCAATGGGCAAATCATAAAAACAGACAACACACGCACGTTAGTAGCTGTTAGAAGAAGACAACACTTAACACCTTCAACTATACACATTGTACAGCCAACTCGTAAATGGGGCGGTATATGACAGCCTTCGCTGCTGTCGACGGGGCCAAGCAGCGAGTGTTTAACTCCATTGTTTCAGAATCCGTGTCATCACCCGGCCACAGCGACTTAGCCAAACTACATCTCCCGAACAAGGCTGCCTTCCCTATGCTGTGTATTTCAGCAGTATATTTACGGGCGCACTTGAAGATAACAATTCGTCTCGAAAAGGAAAGCGAATTGTTCTACCAAAACGATTTCAAATTTCTATCCGAAAGAAGAATGAGTTCATTCATGAGTAGTAGTCACTAAGCACCGATGGCACTAACCTACGCACAGTTATGATTAAACAAAGTAAACATTAGTCGCTCATCTCAGCTCAGACATGATCATAGCAATTATTTCCAAATCCGTGTCGGGTCCCACGAGAACAGGGCACGGCCACAAACTCTCAGATTGAAGAAGTCGCTGCTTTGCCATCGAATGGTTTCGTAGCTGCTGTAGTTGCTTCTGTTACTGTTATATCGGCAGCATGTTGGTGTCCCGTTATGGGATAACGTCTTTGATCAAAAACTATGATCGAACCTACCAGACCAACGCCATCGATCGACGTCTTGGATATACTCTCACATTGTAAACTCTGACATTGTAAATTCTCACACTGTGAACTTTAACATTATGAACTTCAACAATGGTAATTTAAAAACATTCACATATACATTTGAAGAATCTACAAATTACTGTAAACTAGTATGTGAACTCTAACAATATAACCTATGAGCTATACATTATAACGCTATACAATAACATTATTAACTAGTGCTATAGATTAGAACAACCTACCTTGAAGTGTGATATTCGAAATCGCATTCGAATTATTCGAATCACTCCGTGGTCCTCTTCGAATCACACTACGGTCGTAAGTATGTAACATGTATGTATGTAACATATCTGTTTGTAGTAAGTATATGTGCATGTAACATGTATGTATGTAACATATCTGTTTGTAGTAAGTATATGTGCATGTAACATGTATGTATGTAACATGCATGTATGTATGTAACATGTATGTATGTAACATGTATGTATGTAATATAGACGTGCGAACCAAGGGTGGAAAATGTAAAACGGAAGGTGCAGGATCAGGATGGGATTAAAATTATTTGAATAACACTTTGGTGGTATTAGGATCAAGCTGTCCACTATTGGATGAATGTTCCATCTCAATGGCATCACATAGCAATATTCAGTATGTATATATAAAATAATCGTACAAACTCAACATAAGCCCGTGCAATAATGAATCGTTAAAATTGTAATTACTCCAAACTCTTTTATTTAGCCTTTAACGCGGTTTCAGACCCCAGGCGTCACGATATAGCAACGACGACGAGACAGCAACCAGCCAACACAGCCCCAAACATCGTTACTCCCCGTCTCTCATTCTCGGCGTGAACCTCCGCCCACACATGGTCTCGCCTTCCCTTCTCGAACTCTCGCTATCTTGTTGTCACCACTTGTCCCTTAGTTGACGCACTGTCTTTACATCACCCACCTCTATGACCTCTACCTGACCCCGCCATGGGCGGAGCAACTTGGGAGATTTTCCCGGTAGCACCTGTAGGCAATACAACCATGCCCTGTCCCCCACTGCCCATGGAAGCACGTGCTCCCGCCGCCCCGAGTTCTTTTCATTAGCGTATTGCGCTCTGGTGGGGAAAGGTCCTCGTTATGAATCGTTTTGCAACGTTCAGGTCCAGAATACCGAAGTATACCGGGAATCACCTGCACCTAAAAAATATGTAAACTGGTAACACTATAAACAATAACACTCAACATTAAACGACAAAAAATTATCAACTGGTTTTATAATTTATAGCACCATAAACGGAGGTATGGTATTTAAATCTCATTAGAAGTATTAAAATCGCACTCTACACATATGTATGTAAATTATCTGTTCAATCGAACCGGGGGTAGGATATGTTAACTGTGAGGGTACAGGGCAAGAATCGCAATCACATTTTAGAATAATAATATGGTAGTATTAGCATTTTAATGGGCTATAATGTATGTTAAGTGCAAATGCAAATCGTTAGTCGTAAATGCGAGGGAGGGGTTAAGAGGTGCACGTTTAATCCAGTGTTAACATTTATTTTAGCATCATATTTAAGGACACTGTTGTTGATAAGAATTCGTCTACTCGATCAACCAAAATTAGTACAATGTCGGTCATACAGGAGTGTGATTTCATTCATGAGTAGTATTCACAGAGTCCCGATGACACTAACCTACCTAAAGTTATGGTTAAACAACGTAATCTTGAGTGACTTAATTCTCAGCTCAGACATGATCATCGCAATCATTTCCAAAGACGTGTGGGGTCCTGCGAGAGCAGGTCCCGACTACAAACAGCTGGGCAGCAGAATCGTAAGTAGCTGCGTCGCCCTCGAAATGTGATGTTGCTGCTGTTGTTGTCGCTACTGTTGTTGCTGCTGTAGTTGCTTCTGTTCCTGTGATATACGCAGGGAGGTGGTGTTCTGTGATGGGATGACGCTTTTGATTAAAGCCTCTGATCAAACTCACCCGATTGACGCCCTTGATCGTCGCATTTGATCAACTCTGATATTGTATACTCTCACATCTTAAGCTCTATCATAGTGAAACATAATATTATAACCTATGAACTACAACCTATCCATTGTAACGCTATTGGATTTCACTTCCTCGTCGAGAAGGCCGCTCTCTTCCTTTTCTAAAGTTATATGCTAATTTCTCTGCATTCACTTTGAATCGAGGACAATGTTTTTCCATTAATTCAAAATAAGCGCACAATTACACACTGAGATGCACTTACATATTCATGCATGAAGCACAATGGGCACATTACTCTTCGGTATGTTAATAGACATGCAGATTGTACCTTCCAAAATTAGCAATCGAATGCAAATATCCTGAAAGACAAAGGATTGGATCCTAGGGGGGGAGTTATAAGGAAGCTCAGAAGCAGAGCTCAATGCCATTTCGAGAGGGAACTTGATGAGGTTGGACGCTCGACTCGTCGCTCTGCTGATCGCCCTTCAACCGCGAGACAACGCAGCCT
Source organism: Lethenteron reissneri (assembly GCF_015708825.2). NCBI lineage: Eukaryota > Metazoa > Chordata > Hyperoartia > Petromyzontiformes > Petromyzontidae > Lethenteron > Lethenteron reissneri. Next base: position 4,369,225 of record NC_083850.1, on the reverse strand, counting down.
GGCGAGCACAATTGCTGTGTCGACAGTTAGGCGACTTTGCGTCGGGAGAGATCGTGGCGACATCTTCAGACGAGTTCTAGACATCCATATACCGTGAATCTCCAAGTAAGTGTCTATTATCGCGGATAAACTCTTAAACGTGTTTTGTCGTCATATTTACGGGATTTTTTTGCGTCTCGGTTAGACGCGAGTGTCGTTCTTGTTTTAGCAGTTAACGAAATCCAAAACTAAACGCTAAACATCCTTTCGGCCGATAGCGTACTTTTGATTCGATAACACCGCTGCTGTTACTACGCTCACATGGAGCAGAGACGCTCTCCACAGCCCCACGCACACGGAGACAAGAAGCCATTCAATTGCTCTGTGTGTGGGAAGGCATTTTCATGGTCATCAAGTCTTAAGAGACACCAGAAAACACACACGGGTGAGAAGCCAATCCTGTGCTCTGTGTGTGGGAAAACATTTGCACACTCATCACATCTTCAGAGTCATCAGAGAACACACACGGGCGAGAAGCCATTCCTGTGCCCTGTGTGTGGGAAGGCATTTGCACAGTCGTCAACTCTTCAAAACCATCAGAGAACACACACGGGCGATAAGCCATTCCTGTGCCCTGCGTGTGGGAAGGCATTTTCACAGTCGTCAACTCTTAACAGGCATCAGAAGGTCCACAATGATAGGAAACTGAAATCAAAAGCTGAAATTCAAGGTGCTGCAATGAGTCCTCAAGAAGTTTCCACCTTCGATCCCATGCAGTTGGATCCCGAGAGATGGCTGGATGTAATGGAGTGGCTCGAGGATCAAACCGAGAGCTCGGCGTGACTGAAAAAATATTACGTCATGTGGTTATACCTATTAAGCCGTATCGAGTACTTTTGTGTGTAATTTTGACCATTTTAGTTTTATAGTTTTTTTGAGAGTTTAATGACGTGCACAGTGGTGGTTTGTAATGTTATCGGGTTACTTGCCGAAGTGGTGTGATGAGCACTGGTTGTGAGAGGGTTCAATTGTAGTCGTTAAGTGTCCCTGTTGAGCTAAAGTTGGAATGCGTCTGTAGGTACATCTTTACTCAACATTTTAAACTATTTTTTTTCAAGTATATAGCGGTTTTCGATTGGTATTAATCGACTTTAGATAGCTGATTTCAGGATGTACATTGATGACGCGATCGTTGGATATATGGCCTTGACTTCAACATGGACGCACAGTGAACAAATGTGGTGAATTAATAAGGAAATCAATGATACTTTAACGTTTTGGTATTCCTGGAACGGAAATGGTTTGCATGGTACTGGAAATGTGTGAACATAGGACGTAATAAATATTCCCTTCGAGTTTTGATGTAAAATTATTGCAAATGAATAAAAACGTATTTTTAACAAATGTTTGTCCATTCTTGATTTTATCATGTTCCTAGCAAAAACATGTTAAGATAATTTCAGGTGTAGGATCTCCGTCACACAAGTGTGCCCTTAACCGGCAGCATCTTGGCTGTCTACCCGATTAACACGTGTTCCTTGAGGGGAAAGGTCCCCGTAGTTAATCCTTCATCAACGTACCAGTCCCTAATCCCTAAGTATGTCGGGGATAAACTGTACTCTATAACATGTAAACTGTAATACTATAAACTATAACACTAAACATTGAACGATTATTAACTAGTGTTTTAATTTATAACCATATAAACAGAGGTAAGGTATTATAATATCATTAGAAGCATTAGAATCACAGTGTGATCGTATAAGAATCACGCACAAACCCATTCTTAACTGATGAGATTATGAATCGTTACAATTATTATAACAATCGCAATTTGTGACAAAGCGAAATTCCCACAAGCAAAACACCACGCTCACGTGACGAATTCTTAAACAAACTGCAACACTCAAGTGACAGAACTCAACAAAAAAACGCCGCAATAAAAAGAACTACATCAATGGGCAAATCATAAAAACAGACAACACACGCACGTTAGTAGCTGTTAGAAGAAGACAACACTTAACACCTTCAACTATACACATTGTACAGCCAACTCGTAAATGGGGCGGTATATGACAGCCTTCGCTGCTGTCGACGGGGCCAAGCAGCGAGTGTTTAACTCCATTGTTTCAGAATCCGTGTCATCACCCGGCCACAGCGACTTAGCCAAACTACATCTCCCGAACAAGGCTGCCTTCCCTATGCTGTGTATTTCAGCAGTATATTTACGGGCGCACTTGAAGATAACAATTCGTCTCGAAAAGGAAAGCGAATTGTTCTACCAAAACGATTTCAAATTTCTATCCGAAAGAAGAATGAGTTCATTCATGAGTAGTATTCACTAAGCACCGATGGCACTAACCTACGCACAGTTATGATTAAACAAAGTAAACATTAGTCGCTCATCTCAGCTCAGACATGATCATAGCAATTATTTCCAAATCCGTGTCGGGTCCCACGAGAACAGGGCACGGCCACAAACTCTCAGATTGAAGAAGTCGCTGCTTTGCCATCGAATGGTTTCGTAGCTGCTGTAGTTGCTTCTGTTACTGTTATATCGGCAGCATGTTGGTGTCCCGTTATGGGATAACGTCTTTGATCAAAAACTATGATCGAACCTACCAGACCAACGCCATCGATCGACGTCTTGGATATACTCTCACATTGTAAACTCTGACATTGTAAATTCTCACACTGTGAACTTTAACATTATGAACTTCAACAATGGTAATTTAAAAACATTCACATATACATTTGAAGAATCTACAAATTACTGTAAACTAGTATGTGAACTCTAACAATATAACCTATGAGCTATACATTATAACGCTATACAATAACATTATTAACTAGTGCTATAGATTAGAACAACCTACCTTGAAGTGTGATATTCGAAATCGCATTCGAATTATTCGAATCACTCCGTGGTCCTCTTCGAATCACACTACGGTCGTAAGTATGTAACATGTATGTATGTAACATATCTGTTTGTAGTAAGTATATGTGCATGTAACATGTATGTATGTAACATGCATGTATGTATGTAACATGGTACATGCATGCATGTAACATGTATGTATGTAACATGTATGTATGTAATATAGACGTGCGAACCAAGGGTGGAATATGTAAAACGGAAGGTGCAGGATCAGGATGGGATTAAAATTATTTGAATAACACTTTGGTGGTATTAGGATCAAGCTGTCCACTATTGGATGAATGTTCCATCTCAATGGCATCACATAGCAATATTCAGTATGTATATATAAAATAATCGTACAAACTCAACATAAGCCCGTGCAATAATGAATCGTTAAAATTGTAATTACTCCAAACTCTTTTATTTAGCCTTTAACGCGGTTTCAGACCCCAGGCGTCACGATATAGCAACGACGACGAGACAGCAACCAGCCAACACAGCCCCAAACATCGTTACTCCCCCTCTCTCATTCTCGGCGTGAACCTCCGCCCACACATGGTCTCGCCTTCCCTTCTCGAACTCTCTCTATCTTGTTGTCACCACTTGTCCCTTAGTTGACGCACTGTCTTTACATCACCCACCTCTATGACCTCTACCTGACCCCGCCATGGGCGGAGCAACTTGGGAGATTTTCCCGGTAGCACCTGTAGGCAATACAACCATGCCCTGTCCCCCACTGCCCATGGAAGCACGTGCTCCCGCCGCCCCGAGTTCTTTTCATTAGCGTATTGCGCTCTGGTGGGGAAAGGTCCTCGTTATGAATCGTTTCGCAACGTTCAGGTCCAGAATACCGAAGTATACCGGGAATCACCTGCACCTAAAAAATATGTAAACTGATAACACTATAAACAATAACACTAAACATTAAACGACAAAAAATTATCAACTGGTTTTATAATTTATAGCACCATAAACGGAGGTATGGTATTTAAATCTCATTAGAAGTATTAAAATCGCACTCTACACATATGTATGTAAATTATCTGTTCAATCGAACCGGGGGTAGGATATGTTAACTGTGAGAGTAGAGGGCAAGAATCGCATTCACATTTTAGAATAATAATATGGTCGTATTAGCATTTTAATGGGCTTTAATGCATGTTACGTGCAAATGCAAATCGTTAGTCGTAAATGCGAGGGAGGGGTTAAGAGGTGCACGTTTAATCCAGTGTTAACATTTATTTTAGCATCATATTTAAGGACACTGTTGTTGATAAGAATTCGTCTACTCGATCAACCAAAATTAGTACAATGTCGGTCATACAGGAGTGTGATTTCATTCATGAGTAGTATTCACAGAGCCCCGATGACACTAACCTACCTAAAGTTATGGTTAAACAACGTAATCTTGAGTGACTTAATTCTCAGCTCAGACATGATCATCGCAATCATTTCCAAAGACGTGTGGGGTCCTGCGAGAGCAGGTCCCGACTACAAACAGCTGGGCAGCAGAATCGTAAGTAGCTGCGTCGCCCTCGAAATGTGATGTTGCTGCTGTTGTTGTCGCTACTGTTGTTGCTGCTGTAGTTGCTTCTGTTCCTGTGATATACGCAGGGAGGTGGTGTTCTGTGATGGGATGACGCTTTTGATTAAAGCCTCTGATCAAACTCACCCGATTGACGCCCTTGATCGTCGCATTTGATCAACTCTGATATTGTATACTCTCACATCTTAAGCTCTATCATAGTGAAACATAATATTATAACCTATGAACTACAACCTATCCATTGTAACGCTATTGGATTTCACTTCCTCGTCGAGAAGGCCGCTCTCTTCCTTTTCTAAAGTTATATGCTAATTTCTCTGCATTCACTTTGAATCGAGGACAATGTTTTTCCATTAATTCAAAATAAGCGCACAATTACACACTGAGATGCACTTACATATTCATGCATGAAGCACAATGGGCACATTACTCTTCGGTATGTTAATAGACATGCGGATTGTACCTTCCAAAATTAGCAATCGAATGCAAATATCCTGAAAGACAAAGGATTGGATCCTAGGGGGGGAGTTATAAGGAAGCTCAGAAGCAGAGCTCAATGCCATTTCGAGAGGGAACTTGATGAGGTTGGACGCTCGACTCGTCGCTCTGCTGATCGCCCTTCAACCGCGAGACAACGCAGCCTGGCGAGCACAATTGCTGTGTCGACAGTTAGGCGACTTTGCGTCGGGAGAGATCGTGGCGACATCTTCAGACGAGTTCTAGACATCCATATACCGTGAATCTCCAAGTAAGTGTCTATTTTCGCGGATAAACTCTTAAACGTGTTTTGTCGTCATATTTACGGGATTTTTTTGCGTCTCGGTTAGACGCGAGTGTCGTTCTTGTTTTAGCAGTTAACGAAATCCAAAACTAAACGCTAAACATCCTTTCGGCCGATAGCGTATTTTTGATTCGATAACACCGCTGCTGTTACTACGCTCACATGGAGCAGAGACGCTCTCCACAGCCCCACGCACACGGAGACAAGAAGCCATTCAATTGCTCTGTGTGTGGGAAGACATTTTCATGGTCATCAAGTCTTAAGAGACACCAGAAAACACACACGGGTGAGAAGCCAATCCTGTGCTCTGTGTGTGGGAAAACATTTGCACACTCATCACATCTTCAGAGTCATCAGAGAACACACACGGGCGAGAAGCCATTCCTGTGCCCTGTGTGTGGGAAGGCATTTGCACAGTCGTCAACTCTTCAAAACCATCAGAGAACACACACGGGCGATAAGCCATTCCTGTGCCCTGCGTGTGGGAAGGCATTTTCACAGTCGTCAACTCTTAACAGGCATCAGAAGGTCCACAATGATAGGAAACTGAAATCAAAAGCTGAAATTCAAGGTGCTGCAATGAGTCCTCAAGAAGTTTCCACCTTCGATCCCATGCAGTTGGATCCCGAGAGATGGCTGGATGTAATGGAGTGGCTCGAGGATCAAACCGAGAGCTCGGGGTGACTGAAAAAAATATTACGTCATGTGGTTATACCTATTAAGCCGTATCGAGTACTTTTGTGTGTAATTTTGACCATTTTAGTTTTACAGTTTTTTTGAGAGTTTAATTACGTGCACAGTGGTGGTTTGTTATGTTATCGGATTACTTGTCGAATTGGTGTGAAGAGCACTGGTTGTGAGAGGGTTCAATTGTAGTCGTTAAGTGTTCCTGTTGAGCTAAAGTTGGAATGCGTCTGTAGTTACATCTTTACTCAACATTTTAAACAGTTTTTTTCAAGTATATAGCTTTTTTGAATGGTATTAATCGACTTTAGATAGCCGGCTTCCGGATGTACATTGATGACGTGTTCGTTGGATATATGGCCTTGACTTCAACATAGACGCACAGTGAACAAATGTGGTGAACTAATAAGGACATCATGGGGAATGAAACTTTAACGCTTTGGTATTCCTGGAACGGAAATGGTTTGCATTGTACTGGAAATGTTTGAACATAGGACATAATAAATATTCCCTTCGAGTTTTGACGTAAAAATGATTGCAGATGAATAAAAACGTATTTTTAACAAATGTTTGTCCGTTCTTTATTTTATAATGTTCCTAGCAAAAACATGTTAAGATAATTTCAGGTGGAGGATCTCCGTCACACAAGTGTGCCCTTAACCGGCAGCATCTTGGCTGTCTACCCTATTAACACGTGTTCCTTGAGGTGAAAGGCCCCCGTAGTTAATCGTTCATCAACGTACCAGTCCCAAATCCCGAAGTATGTCGGGGATAAACTGTACTCTATAACATGTAAACTGTTATACTATACACGATAACACTAAACATTAAACAATTATAAACTAGTGTTTTAAATTATAACCATATAAACGTAGGTAACGTATTATAATATCATCAGAAGCATTATAATCACAGTGTGGTTGTATAATAATCGCACTCTGCTCATGTAACACTCAAGTGACAGAACTCAACAAAAAAACGCCGCAATAAAAAGAACAACATCTATGGACAAATCCTAAAAACAGACAACACACGCACGTTAGTAGCTGTTAGCAGAAGACAACACCGAGCACCTTCAACTATACACATCATACAGCCAACTCGTAAATGGGGCGGTATATGACAGCCTTCGCTGCTGTCGACGGAGCCAAGCAGCGAATGTTTAACTCCATTGTTTCAGAATCCGTGTCATCACCCGGCCACAGCGCCTTAGCCAAACTACATCTCCACAACAAGGCTGCCTTCCCTATGCTGTGTATTTTAGCAGTATATTTACTGACGCACTTGAAGATAACAATTAGTCTAGAAATGGCAGCCGACTTGTTCTACCAACATGATTTCAATTTATATCCGAAAGAAGTATGAGTTCATTCATGAGTAGTATTCACTAAGCCCCGATAGCACTAACCTACACACAGTTATGATTAAACAAAGTAAAAATTAGTCGCTCATCCCGAGCTCAGACATGATCATAGCAATTATTTCCAAATCCTTGTCGGGTCCCACGAGAACAGGGGGCCTCGCTCGCGTGGCGACAGCGATCGCCTCACTCCTCCGCCGCGTGCTGCTTTGTGGTGGCAGGTCCACCGCCCAGTAGGGGTGGTGGCGGTGGTCGTGCATCGGTGCCAACCGTGACCGCTATCACCACACTACCCACTCACCCCGTGATACTCGCTACACACACCACACGGGTCCCCAGAGAGACGGTGCAACTGGGACCACAGCTGGGGAATGAAGCTGAGCAGCAGATGCCAGGACTACAGCGGAGAATGACTGCTGCCGGCGCAGCCAATGACATCGCCTGTTGCAATCCTTGCTCTGTGTGCGCGCGAGTCAGTGGGGAGGGGGGTGTGGACGTCATCGCTCACCCCCCATGCACAAATCATTTTCTTTTTAACTCCTCTATACCCGGTCGATATCCCTGTACCGGTATTAGTATTATTCCTACCAGCCCACCCCGCAGGGTCCTGTTTTCAAATACGTATTTAAAAATATGTTTTCAATTTTTTAAAAATTTAGAATGTCGTTGTCCATGTGGGGAGCGCAGTGGATCGTTTCGTCTAAGCTGCTTTTCGGAATCCGCGTGATAACCCAGTCACATCGCCTAACTCCAGTGACAGCACCTTACCCAAACTACATCTCCCCAACAAGGCAGCCTTCCCGCTGCTGTGTATTGTGTTTATGGGATAACAGAGGTGTGTATTTTCCCATGCGCCTTGCCCAAAACGACTGATTGTCCGCTTAACAGCCTAGCCTGTAAACCACCATTGGTGATAGTATTGTGTGAGAGCAGCTATTAAAGTCGAGTGTGGTCACTACGCGTCTGTACGTGCTCCCTCCCGAAGCTTGGCGGTTTTTGGCAACGCCACGGGGCTGCATTCACTTTAAATTGAGGACAACGGAGGGCATGGCGAACGTGTTTATCCATTTATTCAAAATAAGCGCACAATTACACACTGAGATGCACTTACATATCCATGCATGAAGCACAATGGGCACATTACCCTTCGGTATGTTAATAGACATGCGGATTGTGCATTCCAAAATTAACAATCGAATGCAAATATCCTGAAAGACAAAGGATTGGATCCTAGGGGGGGGGAGTTATAAGACGGCTCAGAAGCAGAGCTCAATGCCATTTCGAGAGGGAACTTGATGAGGTTGGACGCTCGACTCGTCGCTCTGCTGATCGCCCTTCAACCGCGAGACAACGCAGCCTGGCGAGCACAATTGCTGCGTCGACAGTTAGGCGACTTTGCGTCGGGAGAGTTCGTGGCGACATCTTCAGACGGGTTACAGACATCGATATACCGTGAATCTCCAAGTAGGTGTCTATTTTCGCTTATAAACTCTTAAACGTGTTCGTCGTCAAATTAGCGGGATTTTTTTGCGTCTCGGCTAGACGCGAGTGTCGTTCTTGTTTTAGCAGTTAACAAAATCCCAAATTCAACGCTAAACATCCTTGCGACCGATAGCGTACTTTTGACTCGATAACACCGCTGCTGTTACTACGCTCACATGGAGCAGAGACGCTCTCCACAGCCCCACGCACACGGAGACAAGAATCCATTCAATTGCTCTGTGTGTGGGAAGTCATTTTCATGGCCATCATATCTTAAGAGTCACCAGAGAACACACACGGGTGAGAAGCCATTCCTGTGCCCTGTGTGTGGGAAGGCATTTGCACAGTCATCACATCTTCAGAGTCATCAGAAAACACACACGGGCGAGAAGCCATTCCTTTGCTCTGTGTGTGGGGAGGCCTTTACACACTCATCAACCATGAACAGGCATCAGAAGGTCCACAATGATAGGACACTGAAATCAAAAGCTGAAATTCAAGGTGCTGCAACGAGTCCTGAAGAAGTTTCCACCTTCGACCCCATGCAGTTGCATCCCGAGAGATGGCTGGATGTAATGGAGTGGCTCGAGGATCAACCAGAGAGCTCGGGGTGACTGAAAAAATATTATGTCTTGTGGTTATACCTATTAAGCCGTATCGAGTACTTTTGTGTGTAATTTTAGTTTTACAGTTTTTGTGAGAGTTTAATTACGTGCACAGTGGTGGTTTGTAATGTTATCGGATTACTTGCCGAAGTGGTGTGATGAGCACTGGTTGTGAGAGGGTTCAATTGTAGTCGTTATGTGTTCCTGTTGAGCTAAAGTCGGAATGCGTCTGTAGGGACATCTTTACTCAACATTTTAAACGATTTTTGTCAAGTATATAGCTTTTTTTGATTGGTATTAATCGACTTTAGATAGCCGATATCAGGATGTACATTGACGCGTTCGTTGGATATATGGCCTTGACTTCAAAATAGACGCACAGTGAACAAATGTGGTGAAATGGTTTGCATTGTACTGGAAATGTGTGAACATAGGACATAATAAATATTGCCTTCGAGTTTTGACGTAAAAATGATTGCAGATGAAAAAAAACGTATTTTTAACAAATGTTTGTCCGGTCTTTATTTTATAATGTTCCTAGCAAAAACATGTTAAGCGAGTTTCAGGTGGAGGATCTCCGTCACACAAGTGTGCCCTTAACCGGCAGCATCTTGGCTGTCTACCCGATTAACACGTGTTCCTTGAGGGGAAAGGTCCCCGTAGTTAATCGTTCATCAACGTACCAGTCACTAATCCCGAAGTGTGCCGGGGATAAACTGTACTCTATAACATGTAAACTGTAATACTATAGACGATAATACTAAACATAAAACGACTATAACTAGTGTTTTAATTTAGAACGATATGAACGGAGGTAAGGTATTATAATCTCATTATAAGCAGTAGAATCACAGTGTGGTCTCATTAGAATAGCACTTTGCTCATGTATGTATAGTGTACGTGCAAGGATCGGATTAAAACAATTACAAATTACACTACGGTCGTTATAGAATCACGATTTTCACTGCTGGATGAATGTTCCATCTCAATGGTATCGAAGAGCAATAGACAGTTTTCTATTCATAATTTAACGCATAAACACATTATAAGCCCATGAGCTTATTAATCGTTACAATTATTATAACAATCACAAATTGTAACAAAGCGAAATTCCCACTAAGCAAAACATCACGCTCACGTGGCGAATTCTTGAACAAAATGCAACACTAAAGTGACAGAACTCAACAAGAAATGCACACGACAAGTTCAACAACAATGGACAAATCCTAAAAACAGACAACACGCACGTTAGTAGCTGTTAGAAGAAGACAACACCTAGCACCTTCAACTTTACACATTATACAGCCCCAAAGATCCAACTCGAATATTAGGAGGTATATGACACCATTTGAACTTCCTACTTTCGTTCTCGATTAATGAAGATATTATTGGAAAATACTATCGCTTTCGCTTGTGATGTACCTCCTAATTATGGCCTCAGGTTAAAAAAAAAAGTTATTTCGAATTCCTCCATTATTCCAAGCTGCACAATTGAGGGTTGTGGACCGCTTTGAATGCTTCAATTTAATCACAGTAAATGCTTCAGACCACATCAGGACACTCAACCTAGAGCATAATTGAAGCAACGTGATGAGATGGCTAAGAACTTCAAGTTTATTCTAGTGTTAACGATATTTTAGCATAATAGGTAAGTACACTATATGTACTAAGAATTCGTCAACATAGCAGGTGTCTTGTTCTCCGTAATCAACCAAAATTATGACACATTCTATCATAAATGAGTGTGAGCTAATTCTTCAGTAGTATTCGCTAATCACCGTCACACAAGTCTGCCCTTAACGAGCAGTATCTTGGCTGTCTCCCCATTAACATGTTCCTAGAGGCGAATGGCCCCGTTATAAATCGTTTCGCAGCATTCTGGTCCCTAATCCCGAAGTATACTGGAGATCACCTGTACTCTATAACATGTCAACTGTAACATTATAAACGATAGCACTAAACATTAAACTACTATAAACTGGTTTAATAATTTATTACACCATAAAAGGAGGTACTTTATTTAAATCTCATTAGAAGTATTGAATAGCACTCTGCTCATAAATATGTATAGTATATGTTCACTCGAACAGGTTTCTGGTTAAATTGAGTAAGTAAAAAATATATTTTGTTAAACCCGCCACATGAAAATAGTAAGGATTGTCACTTAAACAGAACATGACAATTTGTTACTAAAGCATGTCTATTCTGGTCACTATTCTTCAATTGGGATTACCGTTGGCAGGCTATTTTAGTACACACAATCGACAGGAAGTACAAGGTCAATGGGTTCACTTAATTCGCATGCCTAATGTACGTTGATTACCATATAAATAACCCAAACTGCAATGGGTACCCATATCCATTTATATGTATTCATTAACACCCCCCTCCCCCACTTCGCGCAAGAAGAGCACACACGTATTGTCATCACATCTACCTCTCTATTTACGGAACGAAACAGGAGCACTTCTCCACAAAAACTGGCCGTAGCCTAATGAAGATTGTTGTAATTACTGACAAAACGTCGTACTCAGATTGTAAATGTTGTGGCTTGGCTCTCCAACACACCATTGTGCTGGACTAGTAACGAATAAGCATGTCCTGTTCACGTGACAAACCTTACTAATTGGGTGTGTGGGTGGTGGCGGGTTTAATGACACATGTTCATATTTAGGAGATTTATGGATACGGTATTGGAATCTCATTACAAGTATTAAAATCGCAATCTGCTCAGGCAGGGGTTAAGAGGTGCATGTTTAATCCAGTGTTCGTCTCGATCAACCAAAATAAGTACAAAGTCGGTCATAAAGGAGTACGAGTTATTTCATGAGTAGTATTCGCTGAGCCCCCAGATACTAACCTACACACGGTTAGACATGATCATCGCAATAATTTCCGAAGACGTGTGGGTTGGTCCCGCGAGAGCAGGGCCTGGCTACAAATAGTTGAGCAGCAGCAGAAACAGCAGAATCAGAAGTAGTTGCGTCGCCCTCAAAATGTGTTGCTGCTGCTGTTGTCGCTGCTGTTATTGGTGCTGCTTTAGTTACTTCTGTTGCTGTTATGCGTCGGGTGGTGGCTTATTTACTCATCACCACCCATAATCATCAACACAAATCATCAGTATCAACACCCATTATCATCACCAATCATCATTATCACTATCAACTCACCATCACCAACCATCGTCACCACCACCACCCAACCATCACAACCAACATTCATCATAACCACCACCAATCATCCATAATCACAACAACCCATCATCATCACCACCCATCATCATAACCTCCCCAATCATTACCACCACCAATGATCACCACTACCACCCATCATAATCACTACACATTATCATCACCACCCATCATCATTACCACCCTTCATAATCACCACCCATCATTATCATCACCACCATCCATTATCAAGAAACATCATAATCACCACCCATCATAAATTAACAAACACACACAGCTACATAGATATGTAACCTGACACAGACATAGATAACAGACACACACAAATAAACAATCTCATTAACAACTTAATAATAAAAAGCCCATATTACCACTGCCAGGATAGGTGCACACAGACAAATCCTTTACACAATAACAATTTACATGGAACTCAAATTCACACTTAGTACAACCACCTCACTCACTTAAATATAACTACAGATCAAAAACTCTAATAAAAACCTGAATTTGAAAGTAAATAAACCAATGGGATGGTGTTTATACGCTTGAAATGTAATTAATGAAATGCAAGTTAATAATTACAATTAAACAAAAAATAACTACGAACAAATGTGAAGCCTGAGGCCTAGGTATATGCCAGGCCTGATGGCCAGGCATCGCTTCAGTCCTCGCCGCAGTAACAGCGACATCAAAGACAGCACAAAGCGAGGGGGCAAATGTTTAATGTCGAACAGAGGGCTCTGCTGTTTCCGGTGACGCACCCCACCCGCACTGCACCACGTGGTGCGCCCGCCAAGCGCGTGGGGGCGGAGCCTCGCTGTAGTGACGTCACCTCTGTTACGTCATAGCCACGCCTCCACCCGCAGTCGAGAGGAATGCGCACGAGTGAGCAGCAGAAGAAGCCTTTGCAGAGCGAATCCTCAACGAGGTGAGCGTCCCTGTTGACGATGTGTGTTGTTTATTTTTATTGCACGTTTTGACTACAAACTAAAGCTTCATTATTTTTGAATATGTTGATATTGGGATTTTCTGTAACCAAATTATGACTATTAGTTTACTTGGCATGCTCTGATATGTTGCTGTTACTGTCATTGTTTAGACCCAAAGCAAGTTAACATTTAAAACGTTCATAACTAACCTGTTTAAATCTCATATAATATGATTAACATGTCTATAATGATTGTGTTCTGATTGCCTGCATAATTGTGCCCTGCATTACATGTATTGAATGCTATCCAACACGGGGGAGGAGTCTCCCTTTTAGTTCAGACCCGAGCTGCTGCCATAGACATCTCTTATCTGTGATGTCACAGCCACATGGGTGGTATCTCTGACATCAAGTGACCTACGACGTCATTCTCGGGTTATAACAAATAATTTAAGTATTGTCATTTGACCCCAATGACCTACAAGACATAGGGGGGCCTTTATCAAGCAGTTGATTAATACAAATGGGCTGTGCATCAACATGCTTGTCTGGATTAGAGGTTAAACATCACGGTTATATCTGGCGATTATGTTTAATGCAATGGGCAGTTGGAATAAACATGTTCGCGTGGGTGCATGAGTGAGTGATCTGACGCACGCGTGAGTGGGCAAACAAGCGAGTGAGTGGACTTGTAAAACAAACGGCACGAAAGTGATTTGATTGGTACAGCGAGTGGTCAAATATGTAATAATTGAGAGGATGAGTGATTCAAAAGGTTGCTAAATCTGAGCGTTTTTACAACCTCCCCAGGCCCTCCAACATCAAACAGAAACTACTCCTTCCCAACAACATGGATAGACAACGCAAGTGGGCTGACATCTTGGAGGACTATGATGGTAAGTCCCAGTTACCTGCATCACGTGGCTTTTTTGCAGAGGAGGCAGCTCCCTGATTAATTATTTTTAGTGGACGTGGCTTGGTGGTGATGGGAAGAGGTAAACAGTCAAGGGTGGCAGACAGCATGGATTTAGAACTGCGTTTCAGCCATATTGGTTTAAATTGGGGTCTCAACTTTATGAAATTGATCTCAACATGCTTACAAAAATTTGACTTGTAATGTTTTACTGCCATGTGACTAATGTTTCTCAACAGCAGGTCATGTTTTGTGTTAAGAGGTAATTACAAGAATCTCAGAATTAGTTGTGTGAATCTCCACGTGCTTCGTTCTCTAAGACATTACTCGTCCTTTGAATTAATTTTGTTTTCCGTAGCCCGGGAGTCATGGCGCCAGTCGACCACGTGGGGAGACATTATGGATGAAGTGGACCCTTTCCCAGGCCAAAGCTATGAAAATCGTTCCCCAAAGGTGTGTATGGGGTCTATGGGAGTCAAACACCACATTCTCTCCACACTCCCACACCATTGCACCAAAACATCACTACACCTCACATCACCACACAATATCTTTACATCACCACCAACTCGATATAATATACTCTTAGTTTTTTCGGTAAAGTCACGTACGTGACTCTTTCTTAGGTTTTTTCGGTAAAGTCGCATACGTGAGTATGAATGCTTGCAGTCACGAAAGATTCAATTCGAGAATCAATACAATAGCATAGAGCCTCATAAAGCGCCAATACCATCACAAGGCACCGTCTCTCCAGAACATTCCACAATTTCACCTCTCCGTATCACAACACCATCTCCCAACACCATCACTCCATCTCTCCATAATCACGTCATGCCATGAGTTAATGTGCATGTTTGCATCCTTACATAGATGTGCCAGTATGCATTTTTGTTTGTCTATGTGCCCGTCTATGTTTGTGTGCCTGCGAGAATAGATTTTGTCCTGAGTGCGCATGTCTGAATGATCATGTGCTTATCTTCGCGTGAACAGAGGAGCATTGGGGAGGTGAAGAACGTCAGCGGAGTGAAGCGTTTCCAGGAGGACAAGCGCCTTGCGAAGGAGAAATGCACAATGGAAGAGAAGCGCCCCAATGAGGTGAAGCGCCTCGCCAAGGTGAAGCACCAAACGGAGCAGAAGTGCCTTCGAAATAATATCCTCAAAGACGTGAAACGGGTCATGGAAAAGCGCCTCCTTGAAGAAACGCGCTTCATGGAGGAGAAGCGCCTTCGCGAGGTGAAGCGTCTCAAGGAGAAGCATCTGGAGGAAGAGAAGCGCCTCATAGATGTGAAGCGGGTCGAGGAAGAGAAGCGCCTCATGGAGGAGAAGCAGGTGGAAGAAGAGAAGTGCCTTGTCGAGGAGCAGCACCTCATTGAGGTGCAGCGGGTCGAGGAAGAGAAGCACCTCATGGAGGAGAATCGCCTCTTTGAGGTGAAGCGTCTCATAGAGCTGAAGCGTCTCGAGAAGAAAAATAAGCGACTTGAGGAGAGGCGCTTTCGCAAGGTGAAGCTCCTCGAGGAGAAACGTCTCATTCAGGAGAAGCGCCTCGTTGAGGTGAAGCGTCAAGAGGAGGAGGAGCACTTGATGGAGGAGAAGCGTCTTGTGGAGCAAAAGCGCCTCGAGGAAGAGCAGCGCCTCGCCAAGATCGAGCGACAATGGCTCCAGACCGCTACCACCAGCAGCAGCACCACTACCACTGACACCACCTCCACCACCGCCGCCATCGCCGCCGCCACGTCCTCCAATCCTGTGTGGGGCCCAATAGCTCCGAGCTTTGAAGAAGAGGGCTTCCAAGAAGATAAAGCAAACTCCGGAGTCGCTGAGCCACGGTAAACCACTCCGCGTGTGCGCCCTGTGTGTTTATTTTTGTTATTTATTGCCATGCTTCTCACGCAGCATCAGCCTTACACGGTCTCAAGACTTTTTTTCAGGAGGATCCTGCCAAGTTTGCTCGCATTTTTCAAGAAAGTTGCTACTGTTTGCGATCCAAATTGAACAATTTGCATTGCTTGTGTGGGTTTAGTAACAGGGAGAAAGCTGCAGAACATTCCCAGAACAGGTGGCTGCACAATCCACACGGAGAATGTGGCCAAACGTGGAAATCAAACCCAGGTCAATGTTGCTGTGACGCACAGGTGCTCAAGCCCTGTCGCGCTCTCAATATTCACAGACACTGCAAACTCCACGTGTACATTCCGCTATACTGTGGACAGACTTATTTTTCATAACTGGTTTCTGGGTTAGACCACATAACGAAGTGGGTATATCTTCACCATGTAACCCTCCATCCACCGTGAGATTTTCGCTGTCTATCGCCTGTTTCCAGGCCAGCTGCCAAGTCACCTTGTAATGCACAGCGACAGCTACCACTGAGAGGGGTGTCCAATTTAAAACGCGATGAGATGAGAGATGCGAGAGGCTCATCGCATGCAATGCACTCTGAGATGCCTTCGACGTCAAGGGAGGTGGCTCTCTCGACCACAAATCACTGACGGACACTTTTTTTAAATCGTGGATGTGTAGGTATGAAATAAAATAAATTAAATTAAATCACGACGTTTCGATGGCCATGTCGTTATTGCAAGAACGTTTCTTGCTGTGGTTTTCCCACCTGATGATTGCTTGTGTTACAATCGAAACGTTGTGATTTAATTTATTTTATTTTATACCTACATGACTTTACCGAAAGAACCAAAAAAATGTCACTTCAAATTATTCAGCTAAATTTGCACAGCAACGCCACCCACTACTGTGAAACTACAGCAGTCTGTGTGAGACACAGCTGCACCTATCTCAAGGATAGCCTGGCGCCATGAGAATGACAGCACCAATACTAAGCACACTCACTGGCCATGTCGTTATTGCTGTTTCTATTCAGCTCGAATTAATCCGCCACACATTCCACCCACGGACGATGGGGAGATGGCGATGTCTGCCGTAGCAGCAAGGTGGAACGGTGTCGTGTTTGACAGACAACCATCAGTTTTACCATGTCTAGTGGTGGTCTCCCTGTTACAGGTTGAGTCACAAACCGCACCTCTCCATAACAAAGGCTCAGCCTTTGATGTGCAGTCTATTCTTAGTCTTAAGCCTCACCTTACCATATTAATAAAAGTATGCGGCCCTTGCCCCACCACCTTCTCCAACCATTATATAAACGAAGTGGCAGCTTCTGCAATCTCTCATTTACCTGATACAGCTGTCGTGGCTGTGACGGTTCCACCTGAAGACGGAAGCTTGTGTTGCCTCCGAAACGTCGTGATTTAAATTTTTTATGTTATTTTATTTTACTTTTTAATGTTTTTTTACCTACGTGACTTTACCGAAAAAACCTAAGAATATGAATCATTGCAGTCACGAAAGCTTGAAATCTAGAACGGTGTCGTGTTGTCTCTTCACAGATCTGAGCCAGCTCAGCCCTCCTCCTCACTCGTCCAGGCCTTTGGAGTGAAGACAGAGGTTGTGGAGAAGAAGACGAAGGAAGAGGTGAAAGAGATGGAGAATGAAGTAGAGACGGAGGAAGAGAAGGCAAAGGAGGACGAGATTGTGATGGTGACAATGGAGGAGAACACGGAGGGAGAGGAGAAAGACAATACGGAGATGGAGGACAAGGAGACAACAAAGGATGAAGAGATGGTCGTGGTGGAGGACATGGAGACGACGGACAAAGGGGAAACAATGGTGGTGGAGGAGGAAGAGAAGACGGTGGTGGAGATGGTGGTGCCGGAAGTTGAGGAGGAGATGAAGGAGGAAGAGATGGTGCTAGCGGAGGAGAAGAAGATGGAGAAGATGGAGGTGGCGCAGGAAGAGGAGGAGGTAGAGGAGATGGTGGTGGAGGATGAAGAAGAGGGGATGGAGGAGGATGAGACGGAGGAGAAAACGGAAGAGGTGCAGGTGGAGATGCACGAAAAGAAGAGGAAGCGAGGGGGCCTCGCTCGCGTGGCGAGAGCGATCGCCTCACTCCTCCGCCGCGTGCTGCTTTGTGGTGGCAGGTCCACCGCCCAGTAGGGGTGGTGGCGGTGGTCGTGCATCGGTGCCGACCGTGACCACTATCACCACACTACCCACCCACCCCGTGATACTCGCTACACACACCACACGGTTCCCCAGAGAGACGGTGCAACGTTCAGGTCCAGAATACCGAAGTATACCGGGAATCACCTGTACTTAAAAACACGTAAATTGATAACACTATAAACAATAACACTAAACATTAAACGACAAAAAAGCTACCAACTGGTTTTATAATTTATACCACCATAAACGGAGGTACGGTATTTTAATTTCATTAGAAGTATTATAATGGAACTCTACACATGTTTGTTAATTGTCCGTTCAATCGAACCGACGGTCGGATATGTGAACTGTGGGGGTCGAGGGTAAGAATGGCATTCAAATTTTAGAATGACAATTTGGTCGTTTTAGCAAATTACTGTACTTGAATGTATGTTATGTGCAAATGCAAATTGTTAGTCGTAAATGCGAGGGAGGGGTTAAGAGGTGCACGTTTAATCCAGTGTTAACATTTATTTTAGCATCATATTTAAGGACACTGTTGTTGATAAGAATTCGTCTGGACATGTTATGTGCCTTGTTCTACTCGATCAACCAAAATTACTACAATGTCGGTCATACAGGAGTGTGATTTCATTCATGAGTAGTATTCACAGAGCCCCGATGACACTAACCTACCTAAAGTTATGGTTAAAAAAGTAATCTTGAGTGACTTAATTCTGAGCTCAGACATGATCATCGCAATCATTTCCAAAGACGTGTGGGGTCCTGCGAGAGCAGGTCCCGACTACAAATAGCTGGGCAGCAGAATCGGAAGTAGCTGCGTTGCCCTCGAAATGTGATGTTTGCTGCTGTTGTTGCTGCTGTAGTTGCTTCTGTTGCTGTAATAATCGCAGAGAGGTGGTGTTCCGTGATGGGATGACGCCTTTGATTAAAGCCTCTGTTCAAACTCACCCGATTGACGCCCTTGATCGTCGCATTTTATCAACTCTGATATTGTAGACTCTCACATGTTAAGCTCTATCATAGTGAAACATAATATTATAACCTATGAACTACAACCTATCCATTGTAACGCTGTAAAAGAATATTACCTATTGGGTTTCACTCCCTCGTCGAGAAGGCCGCTCTCTTCCTTTTCTAAAGTTACATCCTAATTTCTCTGCATTCACTTTAAATCGAGGACAAAGTTTTTCCATTTATTCAAAATAAGCGCACAGTTACACACTGAGATGCACTTACATATTCATGCATGAAGCACAATGGACACTTTACTCTTCGGTATGTTAATAGACATGCGGATTGTACCTTCCAAAATTAACAATCGAATGCAAATATCCTGAAAGACAAAGGATTGGATCCTAGAGGGGGAGTTATAAGGCGGCTCAGAAGCAGAGCTCAATGCCATTTCGAGAGGGAACTTGATGAGGTTGGACGCTCGACTCGTCGCTCTGCTGATCGCCCTTCAACCGCGAGACAACGCAGCCTGGCGAGCACAATTGCTGAGTCGACAGTTAGGCGACTTTGCGTCGGGAGAGTTCGTGGCGACATCGTCAGACGGGTTCCAGACATCGATATACCGTGAATCTCCAAGTAAGTGTCTTTTTTCGCGGACAAACTCTTAAACGTGTTCGTCGTCAAATAAGCGGGATTTTTTTGCGTCTCGGTTAGACGCGAGTGTCGTTCTTGTTTTAGCAGTTAACAAAATCCAAAACTCAACGCTAAACATCCTTGCGGCCGATAGCGTACTTTTGACTCGATAACACCGCTGCTGTTACTACGCTCACATGGAGCAGAGACGCTCTCCACAGCCCCACGCACACGGAGGCAAGAAGTCATTCAATTGCTCTGTGTGTGGGAAGTCCTTTTCATGGCCATCACATCTTCAGAGACACCAGAGAACACACACGGGTGAAAAGCCATTCCTGTGCCCTGTGTGTGGTAAGGCATTTGCACACTCGTCAACTCTTCAAGACCATCAGAGAACACACACGGGAGAGAAGCCATTCCTGTGCCCTGTGTGTGGGAAGGCATTTGTACAGTCATCACATCTTCAGAGTCATCAGAGAACACACACGGGCAAGAAGCCATTCCTGTGCTCTGTGTGTGGGAAGGCATTTTCACACTCATCAACCAGGAACAGGCATCAGAAGGTCCACAATGATAGGAAACTGAAATCAAAAGCTGAAATTCAAGGTGCTGCAATGAGTCCTGAAGAAGTTTCCACCTTCGATCCCATGCAGTTGGATCCCGAGAGATGGCTGGATGTAATGGAGTGGCTCGAGGATCAAACCGAGAGCTCGGGGTGACTGAAAAATAATGTTGCATGTGGTTATACCTATTAAGCCGTATCGAGTACTTTTGTGTGTAATTTTTGAGAGTTTAATGACGTGCACAGTGGTAGTTTGTAATGTTATCGGATTGCTTGCTGAAGTTGTGTGATGAGTACTGGTGGTGAGAGGGTTCAATTGTAGTCGTTTGGTGTTCCTGTTGAGCTAAAGTTGGAATGCGTCTGTAGATACATCTTTACTCAACATTTTAAAGATTGTTTTCATGTGTATGGCTTTTTTTGATTGGTATTAATCGATTTTAGATAGCTGATTTCAGGATGTACATTGATGACGCGTTCGTTGGATATATGACCTTGACTTCAACATAGACGCACAGTGAACAAATGTGGTGAACTAATAAGGAAATAATGGGGAATGATACTTTAACGCGTTGGTATTCCTGGAACGGAAATGGTTTGCATGGTACTGGAAATGTGTGAACATAGGACATAATACATTCGGTTCGAGTTTTGACTTAAAATGATTGCAGATGAATAAAAACGATTTTTTTAAACAAATGTGTGTCCGTTTATGTATTCATATCAACAACGTGTTTTAAGCGAGTTTCAGGTGGAGGATCTTCGTCACACATCTGCCCTTAACCGGCAGCATCTTGGCTGTCTCCCCATTAACATGTGTTCCTGGAGGGGAAAGGGCCCCATTATTTATCGATTCACAACGTTACGGTCCCTAATCATCAAGTACACAGGGAATCCTGTACGCTAAGACACGTGAACTGTAACACTATAAACGATAACACGAAACATTAAAATACTATAAACTAGTTTCATCATTTATAACACCAAAAACAGAGGTACGGTATTATAATCTCATTACAAGCAGTAGAATTTCAACGTGATCGTATTAAAATCACACTCTGCGCATATGAATGTATAGCGTACGTGCAAGCGAACTGTGCTCGTATGTACGAATGTAATATGCATCTATGGCCTTTGGACATGCGAACCGGTGGTCGGATATGCGAATTGGGGGGTGCAGGATTATGATCAGATTAAAATGATTATAATAACACTTTGGTAGTATTCGAATAACACTGAGCTAGAATGTATGTTAAATGTAGATGCACATCGGGAGTCGTAAATGCGGCCTGGGTGGTGCCAGATTTAGAATCGCATCAAAATTATTAAAATCGCACCATGGTCGTATTAGAATCAAGCTGCCAACTGCTGGTAGAATTCTACATCGCAATGGCACCGAATAGAACTATACAGTATTGATATTAGGCGTGGAGCCTAAAAGCGCAACCTTGCGCATTTTGACCTGGTTCTCGACGCCCGTCCCGCGCCCATGGTAGAATCTTGTGCATGTCGGGGCGTCAAGGGTTCGCACCACAGCCTTGAAGGATTAGGCAGGTCCCTGGCTTCTTTTGAAGAATTTGACCAGGCTCCAGGCACCGGTTCCTCGCACGTGGCGGATCCTTGAGGCACCCCGGGCCTCAGGGGCTATGAAATTGTGGGCGCCACAACACATTTCCTTTTGGCGTACGGTTTCCGTTGCCGAGCGCCCCACCACGTCGGACACACCAGACTTGGCCTGTACAGGACATGGGGATGAGCTGTCTGGGTGGGGACGGACATAACAACATGCGTACACACTGCGGCCATGTCACCTCTATGACTTCTACCTGTCGCCGCCGTGGGCGGAGCAACTTGGTGGACGTACCCGGTGTCACCTTTGGGCAACACAACCTGTCTACGACCGCTCATGGAAGCACGTGTTCCCGCCGCCCCGTGTTCTTTTCATTAGCGGCTTGCGCTCTGGCAGGGAAAGTTCCTCGTTGTAAATCGTTTCACAACGTTCTGGTCCCAAAACCAGAAGTATACGGGGGATCACCTGTACTCTATAACATGTAAACTGATAACACTATGAACAATAACACTAAACATTAAACGACTTAAATTTTTTTTATAATAGATTCCACCATAAACGGAGTTACGGTATGAGAATGTCATTAGAAGCATTTTAATCGCTCATATGTATGTAAAGTGTACGTTCAATCGAATCGGGGGACGGATATGCGAACTGTGGGGGTTTGCAGGGTTAGAATCGCATTAAAATTATTCTAGTAACAATATGTTCGTATGCGCATTTTACTGTGCTTGAATGTATGTTATGTGCAAATGCGAATCGTTAGTCATAAATGCTATAGGCTGGGTTTAAAATGTGCATGTCTAATCCAGTGTTAACGTTAATCCAGTGTTAGCATTATATTTAAGGACAATATTGTTAATATCAATTCGTCTGGACATGGCACGTGCCTTGTTCGTCTCGATCAACCAAATTAGTTCAATGTCGGTCATAAAGGAGTGCGAGTTCATTCATAAGCAGTATTCGCTGATCGCCGATGACACAGACCTACAACCAAAGTACTCATTATTAAATTAACTATCAGCTCAGACATCATCATC
Organism: Lethenteron reissneri; assembly: GCF_015708825.2. NCBI lineage: Eukaryota > Metazoa > Chordata > Hyperoartia > Petromyzontiformes > Petromyzontidae > Lethenteron > Lethenteron reissneri. The sequence continues at coordinate 4,346,066 of NC_083850.1, read as the reverse complement.
TCAATCATTTACAAAGACGTGTGGGGTCCCGCGAGAGCAGGGCCTGGCAACAAATATCTGAGCAGCGGAAGCAGCAGAATCAGAAGTAGCTGCGTCGCCCTCGACATGTGATGTTGCTGCTGCTGTATTTGTTTCTGCGTGGATCAAGATTGACGCTCTTGATCAACTCTGACATTGTAAACTCTCACATGTTAAACTCTAACATAGTGAAATATAATATTATCACCTATGAACTACAACCTATCCATTGTTACGCTGGAAAATACGATTAACTGTTATAGTGCAGAACCACATAATTGGAGGTGTGGGATTATAATCGCATACTAATCATTAGAATCGCACTGAGCTAATTAGCATCACACTGTGGTTGTACATATGGTAAGTTGTCGCTGCTGCAGTTGTTGCTGCTGTAGTTGCTTCTGTTGCTGTGATAAACGCAGGGAAGTGGTGTTCCGTGATGGGATGACGCCTTTGATTAAAGCCTCTGTTCAAACTCACCCGATTGACGCCCTTGATCGTCGCATTTGATCAACTCTGATATTGTAGACTCTCACATGTTAAGCTCTATCATAGTGAAACATAATATTATAACCTATGAACTACAACCTATCCATTGTAACGCTGTAAAAGAATATTACCTATTGGGTTTCACTCCCTCGTCGAGAAGGCCGCTCTCTTCCTTTTCTAAAGTTACATGCTAATTTCTCTGCATTCACTTTAAATCGAGGATAAAGTTTTTCCATTTATTCAAAATAAGCGCACAATTACACACTGAGGTGCACTTACATATTCATGCATGAAGCACAATGGGCACATTACCCTTCGGTATGTTAATCTACATGCGGATTGTACCTTCCAAAATTAACAATCGAATGCAAATATCCTGAAAGACAAAGGATTTGATCCTAGGCGAGGAGTTATAAGGCGGCTCAGAAGCAGAGCTCAATGCCATTTCGAGAGGGAACTTGATGAGGTTGGACGCTCGACTCGTCGCTCTGCTGATCGCCCTTCAACCGCGAGACAACGCAGCCTGGCGAGCACAATTGCTGTGTCGACAGTTAGGCGACTTTGCGTCGGGAGAGTTCGTGGCGACATCTTCAGACTGGTTCCAGACATCGATATACCGTGAATCTCCAAGTAAGTGTCTATTTTCGCGGATAAACTCTTAAACGTGTTCGTCGTCAAATTAGCGGGATTTTTTTGCGTCTCGGTTAGACGCGAGTGTCGTTCTTGTTTTAGCTGTTAACAAAATCCAAAACTCAACGCTAAACATCCTTGCGGCCGATAGCGTACTTTTGACTCGATAACAGCGCTGCGCTCACATGGAGCAGAGACGCTCTCCACAGACCCACGTACACGGAGGCAAGAAGCCATCCAATTGCTCTGTGTGTGGGAAGGAATTTTCACGGCAATCAAATCTCAAGAGACACCAGAGAACACACACGGGTGAGAAGCAATTCCTGTGTTCTGTATGTGGGAAAACATTTGCACAGGCATCAAATCTTCAAACTCACCAGAGAACACACACCGGCGAGAAGCCATTCCTGTGCCCTGTGTGTGGGAAGACATTTGCAGACTCATCAACTCTTCAAACTCATCAGAGAACACACACAGGCGAGAAGCCATTCCTGTGCCCTGTGTGTGGGAAGACATTTGCACAGGCATCAACTCTTCAGCGTCACCAGAAAACACACACGGGCGAGAAGCCATTCCTGTGCTCTGTGTGTGGGAAGTCATTTGCACGGTCATCAACTCTTAACAGGCATCAGAAGGTCCACAATGATAGGAAACTGAAATCAAAAGCTGAAATTCAAGGTGCTGCAATGAGTCCTGAAGAAGTTTCCACCTTCGATCCCATGCAGTTGGATCCCGAGAGATGGCTGGATGTAATGGAGTGGCTCGAGAGTCAACCAGAGAGCTCGGAGTGACTGAAAAAATATTATGTCATGTGGTTATACCTTTTAATCCTTATCGAGTACTTTTGTGTTTAATTTTGACCATTTTAGTTTTACAGTTTTTGAGAGTTTAATGACGTGCACAGTGGTGGTTTGTAATGTTATCGGATTACTTGCCGAAGTGGTGTGATGATCACTGGTTGTGAGAGGGTTCAATTGTAGTCGTTAAGTGTTCCTGTTGAGCTAAAGTTGGAATGCGTCTGTAGTTAGATCTTTACTCAACATTTTAAAAGGTTTTTTTTTCAAGTATAAAGTTTTTTTTGGTTGGTAATAATCGACTTTAGATAGTCGATTTCAGGATGTACATTGATGACGCGTTCGTTGGATATATGGCCTTGACTTCAACATGGACTCACAGTGAACAAATGTGGTGAACTAATAAGGAAATCATGGGGAATGATACTTTAACGTTTTGGTATTCCTAGAACGGAAATAGTTTGCATTGTACTGGAAATGTGTGAACATAGAACATAATACATATTCCCTTCGAGTTTTGACGTAAAAATGATTGCAGATGAATAAAAATGTATTTTTAACAAATGTTTGTACGGTCTTTATTTTATAATGTTCCTAGCAAAAACATGTTAAGCGAGTTTCAGGTGGAGGATCTCCGTCACACAAGTGTGCCCTTAACCGGCAGCATCTTGGCTGTCTACCCGATTAACACGTGTTCCTTGAGGGGAAAGGTTCCCGTAGTTAATCGTTCATCAACACCAGTCCTTAATCCCGAAGTGTGCCGCGGATAAACTGTACTCTATAACATGTCAACTGTAATACTATAAACGATAACACTAAATATTAAACGATTATAAACTAGTGTTTTAATTTAGAACCATATAAACGGAGGTAAGGTATTAGAATCTCATTATAAGCAGTAGAATCACAGTGTGGTCTTATTAGAATAGCACTTTGCTCATATGTATGTAAAGTCTACGTGCAAGAATCGGATTAAAATAATTACAATTACACTACGGTCGTTATAGAATCACGATTTTCACTGCTGGATGAATGTTCCATCTCAATGGTATCGAAGAGCAATAGACAGTTTTCTATTAATAAATAAACGCACAAACACATTATAAGCTCATGAGCTTATGAATCGTTACAATTATTATAACAATCACAAATTGTAACAAAGCGAAATTCCCACTAAGCAAAACATCACGCTCACATGGCGAATTCTTTAACAAACTGCAACACTAAAGTGACAGAACTCAACAAGAAATGCACACGACAAGTTCAACAACAATGGACAAATCCTAAAAACAGACAACACGCACGTTAGTAGCTGTTAGAAGAAGACAACACCTAGCACCTTCAACTTTACACATTATACAGCCCCAAAGATCCAACTCGAATATTAGGAGGTATATGACACCATTTGAACTTCCTACTTTCGTTCTCGATTAATGAAGATATTATTGGAAAATACTATCGCTTTCGCTTGTGATGTACCTCCTAATTATGGCCTCAGGTTAAAAAAAAAAGTTATTTCGAATTCCTCCATTATTCCAAGCTGCACAATTGAGGGTTGTGGACCGCTTTGAATGCTTCAATTTAATCACAGTAAATGCTTCAGACCACATCAGGACACTCAACCTAGAGCATAATTGAAGCAACGTGATGAGATGGCTAAGAACTTCAAGTTTATTCTAGTGTTAACGATATTTTAGCATAATAGGTAAGTACACTATATGTACTAAGAATTCGTCAACATAGCAGGTGTCTTGTTCTCCGTAATCAACCAAAATTATGACACATTCTATCATAAATGAGTGTGAGCTAATTCTTCAGTAGTATTCGCTAATCACCGTCACACAAGTCTGCCCTTAACGAGCAGTATCTTGGCTGTCTCCCCATTAACATGTTCCTAGAGGCGAATGGCCCCGTTATAAATCGTTTCGCAGCATTCTGGTCCCTAATCCCGAAGTATACTGGAGATCACCTGTACTCTATAACATGTCAACTGTAACATTATAAACGATAGCACTAAACATTAAACTACTATAAACTGGTTTAATAATTTATTACACCATAAAAGGAGGTACTTTATTTAAATCTCATTAGAAGTATTGAATAGCACTCTGCTCATAAATATGTATAGTATATGTTCACTCGAACAGGTTTCTGGTTAAATTGAGTAAGTAAAAAATATATTTTGTTAAACCCGCCACATGAAAATAGTAAGGATTGTCACTTAAACAGAACATGACAATTTGTTACTAAAGCATGTCTATTCTGGTCACTATTCTTCAATTGGGATTACCGTTGGCAGGCTATTTTAGTACACACAATCGACAGGAAGTACAAGGTCAATGGGTTCACTTAATTCGCATGCCTAATGTACGTTGATTACCATATAAATAACCCAAACTGCAATGGGTACCCATATCCATTTATATGTATTCATTAACACCCCCCTCCCCCACTTCGCGCAAGAAGAGCACACACGTATTGTCATCACATCTACCTCTCTATTTACGGAACGAAACAGGAGCACTTCTCCACAAAAACTGGCCGTAGCCTAATGAAGATTGTTGTAATTACTGACGAAACGTCGTACTCAGATTGTAAATGTTGTGGCTTGGCTCTCCAACACACCATTGTGCTGGACTAGTAACGAATAAGCATGTCCTGTTCACGTGACAAACCTTACTAATTGGGTGTGTGGGTGGTGGCGGGTTTAATGACACATGTTCATATTTAGGAGATTTATGGATACGGTATTGGAATCTCATTACAAGTATTAAAATCGCAATCTGCTCAGGCAGGGGTTAAGAGGTGCATGTTTAATCCAGTGTTCGTCTCGATCAACCAAAATAAGTACAAAGTCGGTCATAAAGGAGTACGAGTTATTTCATGAGTAGTATTCGCTGAGCCCCCAGATACTAACCTACACACGGTTAGACATGATCATCGCAATAATTTCCGAAGACGTGTGGGTTGGTCCCGCGAGAGCAGGGCCTGGCTACAAATAGTTGAGCAGCAGCAGAAACAGCAGAATCAGAAGTAGTTGCGTCGCCCTCAAAATGTGTTGCTGCTGCTGTTGTCGCTGCTGTTATTGGTGCTGCTTTAGTTACTTCTGTTGCTGTTATGCGTCGGGTGGTGGCTTATTTACTCATCACCACCCATAATCATCAACACAAATCATCAGTATCAACACCCATTATCATCACCAATCATCATTATCACTATCAACTCACCATCACCAACCATCGTCACCACCACCACCCAACCATCACAACCAACATTCATCATAACCACCACCAATCATCCATAATCACAACAACCCATCATCATCACCACCCATCATCATAACCTCCCCAATCATTACCACCACCAATGATCACCACTACCACCCATCATAATCACTACACATTATCATCACCACCCATCATCATTACCACCCTTCATAATCACCACCCATCATTATCATCACCACCATCCATTATCAAGAAACATCATAATCACCACCCATCATAAATTAACAAACACACACAGCTACATAGATATGTAACCTGACACAGACATAGATAACAGACACACACAAATAAACAATCTCATTAACAACTTAATAATAAAAAGCCCATATTACCACTGCCAGGATAGGTGCACACAGACAAATCCTTTACACAATAACAATTTACATGGAACTCAAATTCACACTTAGTACAACCACCTCACTCACTTAAATATAACTACAGATCAAAAACTCTAATAAAAACCTGAATTTGAAAGTAAATAAACCAATGGGATGGTGTTTATACGCTTGAAATGTAATTAATGAAATGCAAGTTAATAATTACAATTAAACAAAAAATAACTACGAACAAATGTGAAGCCTGAGGCCTAGGTATATGCCAGGCCTGATGGCCAGGCATCGCTTCAGTCCTCGCCGCAGTAACAGCGACATCAAAGACAGCACAAAGCGAGGGGGCAAATGTTTAATGTCGAACAGAGGGCTCTGCTGTTTCCGGTGACGCACCCCACCCGCACTGCACCACGTGGTGCGCCCGCCAAGCGCGTGGGGGCGGAGCCTCGCTGTAGTGACGTCACCTCTGTTACGTCATAGCCACGCCTCCACCCGCAGTCGAGAGGAATGCGCACGAGTGAGCAGCAGAAGAAGCCTTTGCAGAGCGAATCCTCAACGAGGTGAGCGTCCCTGTTGACGATGTGTGTTGTTTATTTTTATTGCACGTTTTGACTACAAACTAAAGCTTCATTATTTTTGAATATGTTGATATTGGGATTTTCTGTAACCAAATTATGACTATTAGTTTACTTGGCATGCTCTGATATGTTGCTGTTACTGTCATTGTTTAGACCCAAAGCAAGTTAACATTTAAAACGTTCATAACTAACCTGTTTAAATCTCATATAATATGATTAACATGTCTATAATGATTGTGTTCTGATTGCCTGCATAATTGTGCCCTGCATTACATGTATTGAATGCTATCCAACACGGGGGAGGAGTCTCCCTTTTAGTTCAGACCCGAGCTGCTGCCATAGACGTCTCTTATCTGTGATGTCACAGCCACATGGGTGGTATCTCTGACATCAAGTGACCTACGACGTCATTCTCGGGTTATAACAAATAATTTAAGTATTGTCATTTGACCCCAATGACCTACAAGACATAGGGGGGCCTTTATCAAGCAGTTGATTAATACAAATGGGCTGTGCATCAACATGCTTGTCTGGATTAGAGGTTAAACATCACGGTTATATCTGGCGATTATGTTTAATGCAATGGGCAGTTGGAATAAACATGTTCGCGTGGGTGCATGAGTGAGTGATCTGACGCACGCGTGAGTGGGCAAACAAGCGAGTGAGTGGACTTGTAAAACAAACGGCACGAAAGTGATTTGATTGGTACAGCGAGTGGTCAAATATGTAATAATTGAGAGGATGAGTGATTCAAAAGGTTGCTAAATCTGAGCGTTTTTACAACCTCCCCAGGCCCTCCAACATCAAACAGAAACTACTCCTTCCCAACAACATGGATAGACAACGCAAGTGGGCTGACATCTTGGAGGACTATGATGGTAAGTCCCAGTTACCTGCATCACGTGGCTTTTTGCAGAGGAGGCAGCTCCCTGATTAATTATTTTTAGTGGACGTGGCTTGGTGGTGATGGGAAGAGGTAAACAGTCAAGGGTGGCAGACAGCATGGATTTAGAACTGCGTTTCAGCCATATTGGTTTAAATTGGGGTCTCAACTTTATGAAATTGATCTCAACATGCTTACAAAAATTTGACTTGTAATGTTTTACTGCCATGTGACTAATGTTTCTCAACAGCAGGTCATGTTTTGTGTTAAGAGGTAATTACAAGAATCTCAGAATTAGTTGTGTGAATCTCCACGTGCTTCGTTCTCTAAGACATTACTCGTCCTTTGAATTAATTTTGTTTTCCGTAGCCCGGGAGTCATGGCGCCAGTCGACCACGTGGGGAGACATTATGGATGAAGTGGACCCTTTCCCAGGCCAAAGCTATGAAAATCGTTCCCCAAAGGTGTGTATGGGGTCTATGGGAGTCAAACACCACATTCTCTCCACACTCCCACACCATTGCACCAAAACATCACTACACCTCACATCACCACACAATATCTTTACATCACCACCAACTCGATATAATATACTCTTAGTTTTTTCGGTAAAGTCACGTACGTGACTCTTTCTTAGGTTTTTTCGGTAAAGTCGCATACGTGAGTATGAATGCTTGCAGTCACGAAAGATTCAATTCGAGAATCAATACAATAGCATAGAGCCTCATAAAGCGCCAATACCATCACAAGGCACCGTCTCTCCAGAACATTCCACAATTTCACCTCTCCGTATCACAACACCATCTCCCAACACCATCACTCCATCTCTCCATAATCACGTCATGCCATGAGTTAATGTGCATGTTTGCATCCTTACATAGATGTGCCAGTATGCATTTTTGTTTGTCTATGTGCCCGTCTATGTTTGTGTGCCTGCGAGAATAGATTTTGTCCTGAGTGCGCATGTCTGAATGATCATGTGCTTATCTTCGCGTGAACAGAGGAGCATTGGGGAGGTGAAGAACGTCAGCGGAGTGAAGCGTTTCCAGGAGGACAAGCGCCTTGCGAAGGAGAAATGCACAATGGAAGAGAAGCGCCCCAATGAGGTGAAGCGCCTCGCCAAGGTGAAGCACCAAACGGAGCAGAAGTGCCTTCGAAATAATATCCTCAAAGACGTGAAACGGGTCATGGAAAAGCGCCTCCTTGAAGAAACGCGCTTCATGGAGGAGAAGCGCCTTCGCGAGGTGAAGCGTCTCAAGGAGAAGCATCTGGAGGAAGAGAAGCGCCTCATAGATGTGAAGCGGGTCGAGGAAGAGAAGCGCCTCATGGAGGAGAAGCAGGTGGAAGAAGAGAAGCGCCTTGTCGAGGAGCAGCACCTCATTGAGGTGCAGCGGGTCGAGGAAGAGAAGCACCTCATGGAGGAGAATCGCCTCTTTGAGGTGAAGCGTCTCATAGAGCTGAAGCGTCTCGAGAAGAAAAATAAGCGACTTGAGGAGAGGCGCTTTCGCAAGGTGAAGCTCCTCGAGGAGAAACGTCTCATTCAGGAGAAGCGCCTCGTTGAGGTGAAGCGTCAAGAGGAGGAGGAGCACTTGATGGAGGAGAAGCGTCTTGTGGAGCAAAAGCGCCTCGAGGAAGAGCAGCGCCTCACCAAGATCGAGCGACAATGGCTCCAGACCGCTACCACCAGCAGCAGCACCACTACCACTGACACCACCTCCACCACCGCCGCCATCGCCGCCGCCACGTCCTCCAATCCTGTGTGGGGCCCAATAGCTCCGAGCTTTGAAGAAGAGGGCTTCCAAGAAGATAAAGCAAACTCCGGAGTCGCTGAGCCACGGTAAACCACTCCGCGTGTGCGCCCTGTGTGTTTATTTTTGTTATTTATTGCCATGCTTCTCACGCAGCATCAGCCTTACACGGTCTCAAGACTTTTTTTCAGGAGGATCCTGCCAAGTTTGCTCGCATTTTTCAAGAAAGTTGCTACTGTTTGCGATCCAAATTGAACAATTTGCATTGCTTGTGTGGGTTTAGTAACAGGGAGAAAGCTGCAGAACATTCCCAGAACAGGTGGCTGCACAATCCACACGGAGAATGTGGCCAAACGTGGAAATCAAACCCAGGTCAATGTTGCTGTGACGCACAGGTGCTCAAGCCCTGTCGCGCTCTCAATATTCACAGACACTGCAAACTCCACGTGTACATTCCGCTATACTGTGGACAGACTTATTTTTCATAACTGGTTTCTGGGTTAGACCACATAACGAAGTGGGTATATCTTCACCATGTAACCCTCCATCCACCGTGAGATTTTCGCTGTCTATCGCCTGTTTCCAGGCCAGCTGCCAAGTCACCTTGTAATGCACAGCGACAGCTACCACTGAGAGGGGTGTCCAATTTAAAACGCGATGAGATGAGAGATGCGAGAGGCTCATCGCATGCAATGCACTCTGAGATGCCTTCGACGTCAAGGGAGGTGGCTCTCTCGACCACAAATCACTGACGGACACTTTTTTTAAATCGTGGATGTGTAGGTATGAAATAAAATAAATTAAATTAAATCACGACGTTTCGATGGCCATGTCGTTATTGCAAGAACGTTTCTTGCTGTGGTTTTCCCACCTGATGATTGCTTGTGTTACAATCGAAACGTTGTGATTTAATTTATTTTATTTTATACCTACATGACTTTACCGAAAGAACCAAAAAAATGTCACTTCAAATTATTCAGCTAAATTTGCACAGCAACGCCACCCACTACTGTGAAACTACAGCAGTCTGTGTGAGACACAGCTGCACCTATCTCAAGGATAGCCTGGCGCCATGAGAATGACAGCACCAATACTAAGCACACTCACTGGCCATGTCGTTATTGCTGTTTCTATTCAGCTCGAATTAATCCGCCACACATTCCACCCACGGACGATGGGGAGATGGCGATGTCTGCCGTAGCAGCAAGGTGGAACGGTGTCGTGTTTGACAGACAACCATCAGTTTTACCATGTCTAGTGGTGGTCTCCCTGTTACAGGTTGAGTCACAAACCGCACCTCTCCATAACAAAGGCTCAGCCTTTGATGTGCAGTCTATTCTTAGTCTTAAGCCTCACCTTACCATATTAATAAAAGTATGCGGCCCTTGCCCCACCACCTTCTCCAACCATTATATAAACGAAGTGGTAGCTTCTGAAATCTCTCATTTACCTGATACAGCTGTCGTGGCTGTGACGGTTCCACCTGAAGACGGAAGCTTGTGTTGCCTCCGAAACGTCGTGATTTTTATTTTTTACGTTATTTTATTTTACTTTTTAATGTTTTTTTACCTACGTGACTTTACCGAAAAAACCTAAGAATATGAATCATTGCAGTCACGAAAGCTTCAAATCTAGAACGGTGTCGTGTTGTCTCTTCACAGATCTGAGCCAGCTCAGCCCTCCTCCTCACTCGTCCAGGCCTTTGAAGTGAAGACAGAGGTTGTGGAGAAGAAGACGAAGGAAGAGGTGAAGGAGTTGGAGGATGAAGTAGAGACGGAGGAAGAGAAGGCAAAGGAGGACGAGATTGTGATGGTGACAATGGAGGAGAACACGGAGGGAGAGGAGAAAGACAATACGGAGATGGAGGACAAGGAGACAACAAAGGATGAACAGATGGTCGTGGTGGAGGACATGGAGACGACGGACAAAGGGGAAACGATGGTGGTGGAGGAGGAAGAGAAGACGGTGGTGGAGATGGTGGTGCCGGAAGTTGAGGAGGAGATGAAGGAGGAAGAGATGGTGCTAGCGGAGGAGAAGAAGATGGAGAAGATGGAGGTGGCGCAGGAAGAGGAGGAGGAGGTAGAGGAGAAGATGGTGGTGGGGGATGAAGAAGAGGGGATGGAGGAGGATGAGACGGAGGAGAAGACGGAAGAGGTGCAGGTGGAGATGCACGGAAAGAAGAGGAAGCGAGAGGGTCTCGCTCGCGTGGCGAGAGCGATCGCCTCACTCCTCCGCCGCGTGCTGCTTTGTGGTGGCAGGTCCACCGCCCAGTAGGGGTGGTGGCGGTGGTCGTGCATCGGTGCCGACCGTGACCACTATCACCACACTACCAGTCCACCCCGTGATACTCGCTACACACACCACACGGTTCCCCAGAGAGACGGTGCAACGTTCAGGTCCAGAATACCGAAGTATACCGGGAATCACCTGTACTTAAAAACACGTAAATTGATAACACTATAAACAATAACACTAAACATTAAACGACAAAAAAAGCTACCAACTGGTTTTATAATTTATACCACCATAAACGGAGGTACGGTATTTTAATTTCATTAGAAGTATTATAATGGAACTCTACACATGTTTGTTAATTGTCCGTTCAATCGAACCGACGGTCGGATATGTGAACTGTGGGGGTCGAGGGTAAGAATGGCATTCAAATTTTAGAATGACAATTTGGTCGTTTTAGCAAATTACTGTACTTGAATGTATGTTATGCGCAAATGCAAATTGTTAGTCGTAAATGCGAGGGAGTGGTTAAGAGGTGCACGTTTAATCCAGTGTTAACATTTATTTTAGCATCATATTTAAGGACACTGTTGTTGATAAGAATTCGTCTGGACATGTTATGTGCCTTGTTCTACTCGATCAACCAAAATTAGTACAATGTCGGTCATACAGGAGTGTGATTTCATTCATGAGTAGTATTCACAGAGCCCCGATGACACTAACCTACCTAAAGTTATGGTTAAAAAAGTAATCTTGAGTGACTTAATTCTCAGCTCAGACATGATCACCGCAATCATTTCCAAAGACGTGTGGGGTCCTGCGAGAGCAGGTCCCGACTACAAACAGCTGGGCAGCAGAATCGGAAGTAGCTGCGTTGCCCTCGAAATGTGATGTTGCTGCTGTTGTTGCTGCTGTAGTTGCTTCTGTTGCTGTAATAAACGCAGGGAGGTGGTGTTCCGTGATGGGATGACGCCTTTGATTAAAGCCTTTGATCAAACTCACCCGATTGACGCCCTTGATCGTCGCATTTGATCAACTCTGATATTGTATACTCTCACATCTTAAGCTCTATCATAGTGAAACATAATATTATAACCTATGAACTACAATCTATCCATTGTAACGCTGTAAAAGAATATTACCTATTGGGTTTCACTCCGTCGTCGAGAAGGCCGCTCTCTTCCTTTTCTAAAGTTAAATGTAATTTCTCTGCATTCACTTTAAATCGAGGACAAAGTTTTTCCATTCATTCAAAATAAGCGCACAATTACACACTGAGATGCACTTACATATTCATATATGAAGCACAATGGGCACATTACTCTTCGGTATGTTAATAGACATGCGGATTGTGCCTTCCAAAATTAACAATCGAATGAAATATCCTGAAAGACAAAGGATTTGATCCTAGGGGGGGAGTTATAAGGCGGCTCAGAAGCAGAGCTCAATGCCATTTCGAGAGGGAACTTGATGAGGTTGGACGCTCGACTCGTCGCTCTGCTGATCGCCCTTCAACCGCGAGACAACGCAGCCTGGCGAGCACAATTGCTGTGTCGACAGTTAGGCGACTTTGCGTCGGGAGAGTTCGTGGCGACATCTTCAGACGGGTTACAGACATCGATATACAGTGAATCTCCAAGTAAGTGTCTAATTTCGCGGATGAACTCTTAAACGTTTTCGTCGTTAAATTAGCGGGATTTTTTTGCGTCTCGGTTAGACGCGAGTGTCGTTCTTGTTTTAGCAGTTAACAAAATCCAAAACTCAACGCTAAACATCCTTGCGGCCTATAGCGTACTTTTGACTCAATAACACAGCTGCTGTTACTACGCTCACATGGAGCAGAGACGCTCTCCACAGCCCCACGCACACGGAGGCAAGAAGCCATTCAATTGCTCTGTGTGTGGGAAGGCATTTTCACGGCCATCACATCTTCAGAGACACAGGAGAACACACACGGGCGAGAAGCCGTTCATGTGCTCTGTGTGTGGGAAGACATTTGCACGGTCATCAACTCTTCAAGATCATAAGAAAACAAACACGGGTGAGAAGCCATTCCTGTGCCCTGTGTGTGGGAAGACATTTGCTAAGTCATCACATCTTCAGAGTCAACAGAGACACACGGACGAGAAGCCATTTCTGTGCCCTGTGTGTGGGAAGGCATTCGCACAGTCATCAAAACGGAAGAGGCATCAGAAGGTCCACGATGATAGGAAGTTGAAATCAAAAGGTGTAATTCAAGGTGCTGCAATGATTCCTGTAGATAATTCCACCTTCGATCCCATGCAGTTGGATCCCGAGAGATGGCTGGATGTAATGGAGTGGCTCGAGGATCAACCCGAGAGCTAGCGGTGACTGAAATATAATGTTGCATGCGGTTATACCTATTAAGCTGTCTTGAGTACTTTTGTGTGTAATTCTGACTCTTTAGTTTTACAGTTCGTTTGAGAGTTTCTTGACGTGCACGTGGTGAGTTTTGATGTTGTCGGATTACTTGGTGAAGTGGTGTGATGAGCAGTGGTTGTAAACGTTTTTTTCAAGTATTAAGCTTTTTTTGGTTGATAATAGTCGACTTTAGGATGTACATTGATGACGCGTTCGTTGGATATATTGCCTTGACTTCAACATAGACGCACAGTGAACAAATGTGGTGAACTAATAAGGACATCATGGGGAATGATACTTTAACGCTTTGGTATTCCTGGAACGGATATGATTTGCATTGTACTGTAACTGTTTGAACATAGGACGTAATAAACATTGCCTTCGAGTTTTGACGTAAAATTGTTGCAGATGAATAAAAACGTATTTTAACAAATGTTTGTCAGTTCTTTATTGTATAATGTTCCTAGCAAAAACATGTTCAGAGAATTTCAGGTGGAGGATCTCCATCACACAAGTGTGCCCTTAACCCGCAGCATCTTAGCTGTCTACACGATTAACAGGTGTTCATTGAGGGGAAAGGTCCCCGTAGTTAATCGTTCATCAACGTACCAGTCTCTAATTCCGAAGTATGTCGGGGAAAAACTGTACTCTATGACATGTAAACTGTAATCCTATGAACGATAACACTGAACATTAAACGATTATAAACTAGTGTTTTAATTTATAACCATTTAAACGGAGGTAAGGTATATACTATCATTAGAAGCATTAGAATCACAGTGTGGTCGTATAAGAATCACGCACAAACCCATTATAAACTCATGAGATTATGAATCTTTACAATTATTATAACAATCACAAATTGTGACAAAGCGAAATTCCCACAAGTAAAACACCACGCTCACGTGACGAATTCTTAAACAAACTGCTACACTCAAGTGACAGAACTTAACAAAAAAACGCCGCAATAAAAAAAACATCAATGGACAAATCGTAAAAACAGACAACACACGCACGTTAGTACCTGTTAGAAGAAGACAACACCTAGCACCTTCAACTATACACATCATACAGCCAACTCGTAAATGGGGCGGTATATGACAGCCCTCGCTGCTGTCGACGGGGCCAAGCAGCGAGTGTTTAACTCCATTGTTTCAGAATCCGTGTCATCACACGGCCACAGCGCCTTACCCAAACTACATCTCTCCAACAAGGCAGCCTTCCCTATGCTGTGTATTTTAGCAGTTTATTTACGGACACACTTGAAGATAACAATTCGTCTAGAAAAGGCAGGCGACTTGTTCTACCAACATGATTTCAATTTATATCCGAAAGAAGTATGAGTTCATTTATGAGTAGTATTCACTAAGCACCGATGGCACTAACCTACACACAGCTATGATTAAACAAAGTAAACATTAGTCGCTCATCCCAGCTCAGACATGATCATAGCAATTATTTCCAAATTCGTGTCGGGTCCCACGAGAATAGGGCACGTTCACAAACTTTCAAATTGTAAACTCACATTGCATACTCTAACATTATAAACTCTAACAATATAACCTTTAAACTATGAGCTATACATTGTAACGCTTTAAAATAACACTACAAACTAGTGTTCTAGTAAACTATAATGTTTTGAACTATAACAATATAAGCTATGAGCTATACACTATAACGCTATAAAATAACAATAAACTAGTGTTACAGATTAGAACACCGAACATTGAAGTGTGATATTCGAATTCTTAGCTTCACACCGTGGTCCTATAAGAATCACACTATGCTCGTGAGTATGTAACATGTCTGTATGTAATATGCATGAATGTAATATGTCTGTATGTAACATGTATGCATGTAACATGTATGTATGTAACATGTTACATACATGCATGTGACATGCATGCATGTAACATGTATGTATGTAATATGGACGTGCGAACCAAGGGTGGGATATGTGAAACGGAAGGTGCAGGATCAGGATGGGATTAAAATTGTTTGAATAACACTTTTGTGGTATTAGGATCAAGCTGTCCACTGCTGGGTGAATGTTCTATCTCAATGGCATCAAATAGCAATATTCAGTATGTAAATATAGAATTATCTTACAAACCCAACATAAGCCCGTGCAATTATGATTCGTTACAATTGTAACGACTCGTTTGATAAGAGTATTTGATCAAAGTTTGTTATCCTATCACGGAACACCACTGAAACTTAAGCAGCAACAGTACCAGCAACAACAGTACCAGCAACAACAGCAGCAACTGCAGCAGCAGCAGCAACTGCAGCAGCAGCAACTGCAGCAATTGCAACAGCAGCAACTGCAGCAGCAGCAACTGCAGCAGCAGCAACTGCAGCAACTGCAGCAGCAGCAACAACAACATCACCTTCAGAAATGCTGCGTCCCGCGGCACCATCCAGGTGAGGAAATGAAGAGCAGAGCCCGAATCGACGGCCGCCACCCGAACATCAGCAGCTGTTGATAGCGTGATTCTAATAGGACCACGTTGTTATGAAACTCATTTTGATGCTATTCTAAACCGAGCACCTCCCAGTTTGCATTTACGACTCCCAATGCGCATCTACATATAACATACACTCTAGCTCAGTGTAATTATAATACTACCATAGTGTTATTCTAATAATTTTCATCCGATTCCTAATCCTGCACGCCCAGTTCGCATATCCGACCCCCCCGCTTCGCAAGTCCAAATGGCATGCATACACATTACATACATACGGGCAAAGTTCACATGCCCGTCCACTATTACTTCCTGTTAGTAGCTCAGCTTATTGGAGAGTATATTTAGTATATTGATAATATTGATGTAGGTTATAGTTTAGTTTTTTACGTGGTGGTATGGCTGCTGCAGCTCCTTATAATTAAAATTCCTTCCCTTTATTACTGCTAACCCCACTTCCTCCCTTTGTTCCTGCTAATCCTACATAATGCACGGGCATAATATGACTTTGAGATTCCCCCACCTCCTACGCATTCCACAAGTAGTGACTAATCCCATATCTGCATTTCCCATAAATATTCTAATTTCATCTGTTGATATGCAAATTCCCTTGTCAAGGCGCCCTTCCCCCTGCAGCTTAAATATACGCTGCCAAGCTTGGTGGTGTTCATTCAGACGCTGTCTTTCCGACAGCCCTGTTCTTCACCTGAGGACGGTTGCCTGCGTTGTGGCCGAAACGTCGTGATAATTTTTTTATTCTGTTTTATTTGTATTATTTTATTATTTCCCTTCTACGTTATTTTACCGAAAGAACCAAGAAGATAACCTACACACAGTTATGGTTAAACAAAGTAGTATTTAGTCACTTAATTCTCAGTTCAGACGTGATCATCGCAATCTTTGATCAAAGACTCTGATCAAACTTACCCTATTGACGCCTTTGATCGTCGCATTTGATCAACTCTGATAGTTGTAGGCTCTCACATGTTAAGCTCTAACATAGTGAAACATAATATTATAACCTATGAACGCTGTAAAATCCTTTTAACTGTTATAGTGGGATTATAATCGAATAAGAATAATTAGAATCGCACTGTGCTCAAATTAAAATCACACTGGTGTCTTATGTATGGTAAGTGAATATGCAAACCGGGTATAGGATATGCAGGATTAGAATCGAACTACAATTATTCGAATCCCACTATTCTAATGATATTATAATACCTTGCCTCCGTGAATATGGTTATACGTTTATAATCGTTAAATGTTTAGTGTTATCGTTTTTAGTATTACAGTTTACTTGTTATAGAGTACAGTTTATCCCCGACATACTTCGGGATTAGGGACTGGTACGTTGATGAACGATTAACTACGGGGACCTTTCCCCTCAAGGAACACGTGTTAATCGGGTAGACAGCCAAGATGAAGCAGGTTAAGGGCACACTTGTGTGACGGAGATCCTCCACCTGAAATTCTCTGAACATGTTTTTGCTAGGAACATTATACAATAAAGAACTGACAAACATTTGTTAAAATACGTTTTTATTCATCTGCAATAATTTTACGTCAAAACTCGAAGGCAATATTTATTACGTTCCTATGTTCACACATTTCCAGTAGAATGCAAACCATTTCCGTTCCAGGAATACCAAAGCGTTAAAGTTTCATTCCCCATGATTTCCTTATTAGTTCACCACATTTGTTCACTGTGCGTCTTTGTTGAAGTCAAGGCCATATATCCAACGAACGCGTCATCAATGTACATCCTGACATCGGCTATCTAAAGTCGATTAATACCAATCAAAAAAAGCTATATACTTGAAAAAAAACGTTTAAAATGTTGAGTAAAGATGTACCTACAGAGGCATTTCAACTTTAGCTCAACAGGGACACTTAACGACTACAATTGAACCCTCTCACAGCCAGTGCTCTTCACACCAATTCGGCAAGTAATCCGATAACATTACAAACCACCACTGTGCACGTAATTAAACTCTCACAAAAACTGTAAAACTAAAATGGTCAAAATTACACACAAAAGTACTCGAAACGGCTTAATAGGTATAACCACATAACGTAATATTTTTTCAGTCACCCCGAGCTCTCTGGTTGACTCTCGAGCCACTCCATTACATCCAGCCATCTCTCGGGATCCAACTGCATGGGATCGAAGGTGGAAACTTCTTCAGGACTCATTGCAGCACCTTGAATTTCAGCTTTTGATTTCAGTTTCCTATCATTGTGGACCTTCTGATGCCTATTCCTGGTTGATGAGTGTGCAAATTTCTTCCCACACACAGAGCACAGGAATGGCTTCTCGCCCGTGTGTGTTCTCTTATGATCTTGAAGAGTTGATGAGTGTGCAAATGCCTTCCCACACACAGGGCACAGGAATGGCTTCTCGCCCGTGTGTGTTCTCTGATGAGTTTGAAGAGTTGATGAGTCTGCAAATGTCTTCCCACACACAGGGCACAGGAATGGCTTCTCGCCCGTGTGCGTTCTCTGATGAGTTTGAAGAGTTGTCGATTGTGCAAATGTCTTCCCGCACACAGGGCACAGGAATGGCTTCTCGCCCGTGTGTGTTCTCTGGTGTCTCTGAAGATGTGATGGCCGTGAAAACGACTTACCACACACAGAGCAATTGAAGGGCTTCTTGTCTCCGTGTGCGTGGGGCTGTGGAGAGCGTCTCTGCTCCATGTGAGCGTAGTAACAGCAGCGGCCAAACCATGCCTCGCTGTTTGTCTCCGGAGTGATGACGGATACCAATCAGACCAATCGGAGACCATGTACCAGATCGGATTTTGGTTACTGATGTTAGAGTGATTGTATTGCAAATGTGGTCACTACTCGTCTGTACGTGCTCACTCCCGATGCTCGGCGGTTTTTGGCAATGCCACGGGGCTGCATTCACTTTAAATCGAGGACAATGGAGGGCATGGGGAACGTGTTTTTCCATTTATTCAAAATAAGCGCACAATTACACACTGAGATGCACTTACATATTCATGCATGAAGCACAATGGGCACATTACCCTTCGGTATGTTAATAGACATGCGGATTGTACCTTCCAAAATTAACAATCGAATGCAAATATCCTGAAAGACAAAGGATTGGATCCTAGGGGGGGGAGTTATAAGGCGGCTCAGAAGCAGAGCTCAATGCCATTTCGAGAGGGAACTTGATGAGGTTGGACGCTCGACTCGTCGCTCTGCTGATCGCCCTTCAACCGCGAGACAACGCAGCCTGGCGAGCACAATTGCTGTGTCGACAGTTAGGCGACTTTGCGTCGGGAAAGTTCGTGGCGACATCTTCAGACGGGTTCCAGACATCGATCTACCGTGAATCTCCAAGTAAGTGTCTATTTTCGCGGATAAACTCTTAAACGTGTTCGTCGTCAAATTTATGGGATTTTTTTTGCGTCTCGGTTAGACGCGAGTGTCGTTCTTGTTATAGCAGTTAACAAAATCCAAAACTCAACGCTAAACATCCTTGCGGCCGATAGCGAACTTTTGACTCGATAACACCGCTGCTGTTACTACGCTCACATGGAGCAGAGACGCTCTCCACAGCCCCACGCACACGGAGAGAAGAAGCCATTCAATTGCTCTGTGTGTGGGAAGACATTTTCATGGCCATCACATCTTCAGAGACACCAGAAAACACACACGGGCGAGAAGCCATTCCTGTGTCCTGTGTGTGGGAAGAAATTTGCACAGTCATCACATCTTCAGAGTCATCAGAGAACACACACGGGCGAGAAGCCATTCCTGTGCCTTGTGTGTGGGAAGACATTTGCAGACTCATCAACTCTTCAAACTCATCAGAGAACACACACGGGCGATAAGCCATTCCTTTGCTCTGTGTGTGGGAAGACATTTGCACAGTCATCAACCATGAACAGGCATAAGAAGGTCCACAATGATAGGAAACTGAAATCAAAAGCTGAAATTCAAGGTGCTGCGATGAGTCCTGAAGAAGTTTCCACCTTCGATCCCATGCAGTTGGATCCCGAGAGATGGCTGGATGTAATGGAGTGGCTCGAGAGTCAACCAGAGAGCTCGGGGTGACTGAAAAAATATTGTCATGTGGTTATACCTTTTAATCCGTATCAAGTACTTTTGTGTGTAATTTTGACCATTTTAGTTTTCCAGTTTTTTTGAGAGTTTAATGACGTGCACAGTGGTGGTTTGTAATGTTATCGGATTACTTGCCGAATTGGTGTGAAGAGCACTGGCTGTGAGAGGGTTCAATTGTAGTCGTTAAGTGTCCCTGTTGAGCTAAAGTTGAAATGCCTCTGTAGGTACATCTTTACTCAACATTTTAAAGTTTTTTTTCAAGTATATAGCTTTTTTTGATTGGTATTAATCGACTTTAGATAGCCGATTTCAGGATGTACATTGATGACGCGTTCGTTGGATATATGGCATTGACTTCAACATAGACGCACAGTGAACACATGTGGTGAAATCATGGGGAATGATACTTTAACGCTTTGGTATTCCTGGAACGGAAATGGTTTGCATTGTACTGGAAATGTAATAAATATTCCCTTCGCGTTTTGACGTAAAAATGATTGCAGATGAATAAAAACGTATTTTTTACAAATGTTTGTATGGTCTTTATTTTTTAATGTTCCTAGCAAAAACATGTTCATATAATGTCAGGTGGAGGATCTCCGTCACACAAGTGTGCCCTTAACCGGCAGCATCTTGGCTGTCTACCCGATTAACACGTGTTCCTTGAAGGGAAAGGTCCCCGTAGTTAATCGTTCATCAACGTACCAGTCCCTAATCCCGAAGTATGTCGGGGATAAACTGTACTCTATAACATGTAAACTATAATACTATAAACGATAACGCTCAAATCTCAGCTCAGATAGGATCATCTCAATTATTTCCATAGACGTGTGGGGTCCCACGAGAGCACTGTTATATACGCAGCGTGTTGGTGTCCCGTAAGAGGATAACGGCTTATATATAAAAAAAAACTCTGATCAAACCTACCAGATCAACGCTCTCGATCGACGCCTTTGATATACTCTTACATTGTAAACTCACACTGTGAACGTTAACAATTTGAACTCCAACAATATAATTTAAAAACGTTAACATATACATTTGAAGAATATACAAATTACCGTAAACAAATGTTAAAGTAAACTCTAAATCTGTGAAATCTAACAATATAACCTATGAGCTATACATTAAAACGCTATAAAATAACATTATTAACTAGTGTTATAGATTAGCAAACCGTACAATGAAGTGTTATATTTGAATCTCAATCGAATTATTATAATCATTCCGTGGTCCTCTTCGAATCGCACTTTGCTCGTAAGTATGTAACATGTATGTAACATGTATCTATGTAACATGTATGTAGTATGGACGTGCCAACCAATGGTGGAATATGTGATACGGAAGGTGCAGGATCAGGATGGGATTAAAATTATTTGAATAACACTTTGGTGGTATTAGGATCAAGCTGTCCACTATTGGATGAATGTTCCATCTCAATGGCATCAAATAGCAATATTCAGTATGAATATGTAAAATAATCGCACAAACGCTATATTAGCCCGTGAAATAATGAATCGTTACAATTGTAATGGCTCCGGACTCAGACTGCAGAGGGTTTTTTTTATTTAGCCTTTAACGCGGTCTCAGACCCCAGGCGTCACGATATAGCAACGACGACGACGAGACAGCAACCAGCCAACACAGCCCCAAACCTCGTTCCTCCCCCTCTCTCATTCTCGGCGTGAACCTCTGCCCACACTTGGTCTCGCCTTCCCTTCTCGAACTCTCTCTATCTTGTTGTCACCACTTTTCCCTTAGTTGATGCACTGTCTTTACATCACCCACCTCTATGACCTCTACCTGACCCCGCCATGGGCGGAGCAACTTGGGGGATTTTACCGGTGGCACCTGTAGGCAATACAACCATGCCCTGTCCCCCACTGCCCATGGAAGCACGTGTTCCTGCCGGCCCGAGTTCTTTTCATTAGCGGCTTGCGCTCTGGTGGGGAAAGGTCCTCGTTATGAATCGTTTCGCAACGTTCAGGTCCAGAATACCGAAGTCTACCGGGAATCACCTGTACTAAAAAACATGTAAACTGATAACACTATAAACAATAACACTAAACATTAAACGACAAAAAAAATATCAATTGATTTTAGAATTTATAGCACCATAAACGCAGGTACGGTATTTAAATCTCATTAGAAGTATTAAAATCGCACTCTACACATATATGTAAATTATCTGTTCAATCGAACCGGGGGTCGGATATGTGAACTGTGGGGGTACAGGGCAAGAATCGCATTCAAATTTTAGAATAACAATATGGTCGTATTAGCATTTTACTGTGCTTGAATGTATGTTATGTACAAATGCAAATCGTTAGTCGTAAATGCGAGGGAGGGGTTAAGAGGTGCACGTTTAATCCAGTGTTAACATTTATTTTAGCATCATATTTAAGGACACTGTTGTTGATAATAATTCGTCTGGACATGGCACGTGCCTTGTTCTACTCGATCAACCAAAATTAGTACAATGTCGGTCATACAGGAGTGTGATTTCATTCATGAGTAGTATTCACATAGCCCCGATGACACTAACCTACCTAAAGTTATGGTTAAACAAAGTAATCATGAGTGACTTAATTCTCAGCTCAAACATGATCATCGTAATCATTTCCAAAGACGTGTGGGGTCCTGCGAGAGCAGGTCCTAACTACAAACAGCTGGGCAGCAGAATCAAAAGTAGCTGCGTCGCCCTCGAAATGTGATGTTGCTGCTGTTGTCGCTGCTGTTGTTGCTGCTGTAGTTGCTTCTGTTGCTGTGATATACGCAGGGAGGTGGTGTTCCGTGATGGGATGACGCCTTTGATCAAAGACTGATCAAACTTAACCAATTGACGCCCTTGATCGTCGCATTTGATCAACTCTGATATTGTATACTCTCACATGTTAAGCTCTATCATAGTGAAACATAATATTATAACCTATGAATTACAACCTATGCATTGTAACGCTGTAAAAGAATATTATCTATTGGGTTTCACTCCCTCGTCGAGAAGGCCGCTCTCTTCCTTTTCTAAAGTTACACGCTAATTTCTATGCATTCACTTTATTTTGAATAAATGGAAGTTTTTCCATTTAGTCAAAATAAGCGCACAATTACACACTGAGATGCACTTACATATTCATGCATGAAGCACAATGGGCACATTACCCTTCGGTATGTTAATATACATGCGGATTGTACCTTCCAAAATTAAGAATCGAATGCAAATATCCTGAAAGACAAAGGATTGGATCCTAGGGGGGGAGTTATAAGGCGGCTCAGAAGCAGAGCTCAATGCCATTTCGAGAGGGAACTTGATGAGGTTGGACGCTCGACTCGTCGCTCTGCTGATCGCCCTTCAACCGCGAGACAACGCAGCCTGGCGAGCACAATTGCTGTGTCGACAGTTAGGCGACTTTGCGTTCGGAGAGTTCGTGGCGACATCTTCAGACGGGTTTCAGACACCGATATATATCGTGAATCTCCAAGTAAGTGTCTATTTTCGCGGATAAAATCTTAAACGTGTTCGTCGTCAAATTTACGGGATTTTTTTGCGTCTCGCTTAGACGCGAGTGTCGTTCTTGTTTTATCAGTTAACAAAATCTAAACATCCTTGCGGCCGATAGCGTTCTTTTTTCACTCGATAACACCGCTGCTGTTACTACGCTCACATGGAGCAGAGACGCTTTACACAGCCCCACGCACACGGAGGCAAGAAGCCATTCAATTGCTCTGTGTGTGGGAAGACATTTTCACGGCAATCAAATCTTAAGAGACACCAGAGAACACACACGGGCGAGAAGCAATTCCTGTGCTCTGTGTGTAGGAAGACATTTGCACGGTCATCAACTCTTCAAGATCATAAGAAAACGCACACGGGCGAGAAGCCATTCCTGTGCCCTGTGTGTGGGAAGACATTTGCAAAGTCATCACATCTTCAAAGTCACGAGAAAACACACACGGGCGAGAAGCCATTCCTGTGCCATGTGTGTGGGAAGGCATTTGCACACTCATCACATCTTCAGAGTCACCAGAGAACACACACGGGCGAGAAGCCATTCCTGTGCCCTGTGTGTGGGAAGACATTTGCACAGTCATCACATCTTCAGAGTCATCAGAGAACACACACGGGCGAGAAGCCATTCCTGTGCTCTGTGTGTGGGGAGGCCTTTACACGGGCATCAACTCTTCAAACTCATCAGAGAACACACACGGGCGAGAAGCCGTTCCTGTGTTCTGTGTGTGGGAAGGCATTTTCACTTTCAGCAAACTGCCAACGCCATCAGAAAACACATACGGGCGAGAAGCCATTCCTGTGCCCTGTGTGTGGGAAGGCATTTGTACGGTCATCAACCATGAACAGGCATCAGAAGGTCCACAATGATAGGAAACTGAAATCAAAAGCTGAAATTCAAGGTGCTGCAATTGGTCCTGAAGAAGTTTCCACCTTCGATCCCATGCAGTTGGATCCCGAGAGATGGCTGGATGTAATGGAGTGGCTCGAGAGTCAACCATAGAGCTCGGGGTGACTGAAAAAAAATATTATGTTACGTGGTTATACCTTTTAAGCCGTATCGAGTACTTTTGTGTGTAATTTTAGCCATTTTAGTTTTACAGTTTGTGAGAGTTTAATGACGTGCCCAGTGGTGGTTTGTAATGTTATCGGATTACCTGCCGAAGTGGTGTGATGAGCACTGGTTGTGAGAGGGTTCAATTGTAGTCGTTATATGTTCCTGTTGAGCTAAAATTGGAATGCGTCTGTAGGTACATCTTTACTCAACATTTTAAAGATTTTTTGTCAAGTGTATGGCTTTTTTTGATTGGTATTAATCGATTTTAGATAGCTGATTTCAGGATGTACATTGATGACGCGTTCGTTGGATATATGGCCTTGACTTCAACATATACGCACAGTGAACAAACGTGATGAACTAATAAGGAAATCATGGGGAATGATACTTTAACGCTTTGGTATTCCTAGAACGGAAATGGTTTGCATTGTACTGGAAATGTGTGAACATAGGACATAATAAATATTCCCTTCGAGTTTTGACGTAAAAATGATTGCAGATTAATAAAAACGTATTTTTTACAAATGTTTGTCCGTTCTTTATTTTATAATGTTCCTAGCAAAAACATGTTAAGCTAATTTCAGGTGGAGGATCACCGTCACACAAGTGTGCCCATAACCGGCAGCATCTTGGCTGTCTACGCGATTAACACGTGTTCCTTGAGGTAGAAAGGTCCCCGTAGTTAATCGTTCATCAACGTACCAGTCACTAATCCCGAAGTATGTCGGGGATAAACTGTACTCTATAACATGTAAACTGTAATACTATAAACGATAACACTAAACATTAAACGATTATAAACTAGTGTTTTAATTTATAACCATATAAACGGAGGTAAGGTATTATAATATCATTAGAATCATTAAAAGCAGTGTGGTCGTATAAGAATCGCACTATGCTCATATGTTTGTATAGTGTACGTGCAAAGATCGGATAAAAATTATTACAATTACAACATGGTCATATGACAATCACGATTTTTAATGCTAGATGTCATCGAATACAAAAGACGGAATATATTTATATAAATACACGCACAAACCCATTATAAACTCATGAGATTATGAATCGTTACAATTATTATAACAATCACAAATTGTGACAAAGCGAAATTCCACAAGCAAAACACCACGCTCACGTGACGAATTTTTAAACAAACTGCTACACTCAAGTGAAACGCCGCAATAAAAAGAACAACATCTATGGACAAATCCTAAAAACAGACAACACACGCACGTTAGTAGCTGTTAGAAGAAAACAACACCGAGCACCTTCAACTATTCACATACAGCCCCAAAGAGCCAACTCGTAAATGGGGCGGTATATGACAGCCTTCGCTGCTGTCGACGGGGCCAAGCAGCGAGTGTTTAACTCCATTGTTTCAGAATCCGTGTCATCACCCGGCCACAGCGCCTTAGCCAAACTACATCTCCCCAACAAGGCAGCCTTCCCTATGCTGTGTATTTTAGCAGTTTATTTACGGACGCACTTGAAGATAACAATTCGTCTAGAAAAGGCAGGCGACTTGTTCTACCAACATGATTTCAGTTTATATCCGAAAGAAGTATGAGTTCATTCATGAGTAGTATTCACTAAGCACCGATGGCACTAACCTACACACAGTTATGATTAAACAAAGTAAACATTAGTCGCTCATCCAAGCTCAGACATGATCATAGCAATTATTTCCAAATTCGTGTCGGGTCCCACGAGAATAGGGCACGTTCACAAACTTTCAAATTGTAAACTCACAGAGCATACTCTAACATTATAAACTCTAACAATATAACCTTTAAACTATGAGCTATACATTGTAACGCTTAAAAATAACACTACAAACTAGTGTTATAGTAAACCATAATGTTGTGATCTCTAACAATATAAGCTATGAGCGATACATTATAACGCTATAAAATAACATAATAAACTAGTGTTACAGGTTAGAACACCGTACATTGAAGTGTGATATTCGAATCTCATTCGCTTCACACCGTGTTCCTCTAAGAATCACACTATGCTCGTGAATATGTAACATGTCTGTATGTAATATGCATGAATATAATATGTCTGTATGTAGTATGTATGCATGAAATATGTATGTATGTAATGTGGACGTGCCAACCAATAATGGTGGGATATGTGAAGCGGAAGGTGCAGGATCAGGATGGGATTAAAATTATTTGAATAACACTTTGGTGGTATTAGGATCAAGCTGCCCACTGCTGGATGAATGTTCCATCTCAATTGCATCAAATAGCAATATTCAGTATGAATATGTAAAATAATCGCACAAACCCAATATTAGCCCGTGAAATAATGAATCGTTACAATTGTAATGCGGTTTCAGACCCCAGGCGTCACGATATAGCAACGACGACGACGAGACAACAACCAGCCAAAACAGCCCCAAACCTCGTTCCTCCCCCTCTCTCATTCTCGGCGTGAACCTCCGCCCACACTTGGTCTCGCCTTCCCTTCTCGAACTCTCTCTATCCTGTTGTCACCACTTGTCCCTTAGTTGACGCACTGTCTTTACATCACCCACCTCTATGAACTCTACCTGTCCCCGCCATGGGCGGAGCAACTTGGATTTTCCCGGTGGCATCTGTAGGCAATACAACCATGCCCTGTCCCCGACCAACCATGGAAGCACGTGTTCCCGCCGGCCCGAGTTCTTTTCATTAGCGGCTTGCGCTCTGGTGGGGAAAGGTCCTCGTTATGAATCGTTTCGCGACGTTCAGGTCCAGAATACCGAAGTATACCGGGAATCACCTGTACTTAAAAACACGTAAACTGATAACACTATAAACAATAACACTCAACATTAAACGACAATAAAATATCAACTGTTTTTATAATTTATAGCACCATAAACGGAGGTACGGTATTTAAATCTCATTAGAAGTATTACAATCGCACTCTACACATATGTATGTAAATTATCTTTTAAATCGAACCGGGGGTCGGATATGTGAACTGTGGGGGGTACAGGGCAAGAATCGCATTCACATTTTAGAATAACAATATTGTCGTATTAGCATTCACTGTGCTTGAATGTATGTTACGTGCAAATGCAAATCGTCAGTCGTAAATGCGAGGGAGGGGTTAAGAGGTACACGTTTAATCCAGTGTTAACATTTATTTTAGCATCATATTTAACGACATTGTTGTTGATAATAATTCGTCTGGACATGTCATGTGACTTGTTCTACTCGATCAACCAAAATTATTACAATGTCGGTCATACAGGAGTGTGATTTCATTCATGAGTAGTATTCACAGAGCCCTTATGACACTAACCTACCTAAAGTTATGGTTAAACAAAGTAATCTTGAGTGACTTAATTATCAGCTCAGACATGATCATCGCAATCATTTCCAAAGACGTGTGGGGTCCTGCGAGAGCAGGTCCCGACTACAAAAAGCTGGGCAGCAGAATCGGAAGTAGCTGCGTCGCCCTCGAAATGTGATGTTGCTGCTGTTGTTGTCGCTGCTGTTGTTGCTGCTGTAGTTGCTTCTGTTGCTGTAA